>NW_027467710.1:3212496-3292496 GCF_046742065.1 Oratosquilla oratoria
GAGAGACGTGCTTACCGCTCTCTGAGTATAATGTAAATTACCGTTAAGGGTGTTACCGGTAACTTTACTGGTATCTGCCTACCACTACTGGCTAGCATCCTTGCGATCGGCTGGCGGGTCTGGGTGGCAGCGCAGACTAAGAATTATTCTATTTAGCCAAGATAATGAAAGCACGTCGTGCGTACGCCAAGCTGGTCACGGCCATATCAAGGACCTATTGAGCAATGCAGGAGTATACGTTGAGATGCCGGGCATGTGCGCTCATATTGAAACGAAATCATTGAACATAAATAGATCTTCATGTTTATGTGTACTGAGAGAACTTTTGAACTTAGTGGTACTCTAAAGTTAGAATACTGTTGTTTTGAAAATTTTACTTCTGTACAATTTTTGATGTACTACATAAGTAAATAAGTAAATAAATAAAATATTTTTAAACCTTTTGTGCTTAAGATAATTTTGTAGTAACAAATAAACGATTGTTTTCAGTAAAGTTCACGAGTAGAATAAAAAATCGAAAGCTTCATCGTAAATAAATGCAGAATTGTTTACCCGACAAAGATCAATTCTGTAACGTTCTATCATTTCCGTTTTCAATTGGAGGGTATGCGTATATACGGTAAATGGGGTGAACTTGTTTAAATAAGCCTGATTTAAATATAATTTGGCTAATAATTTGTAGAAGTTATTAAAGAAATAATGTTAAAAATCAGGTGCCATGTATATTAGTGTAATTTACGCCAGAGAAAATAATTTATCATTGTTTCTGAAAATTGTTAGTATAAATTATATCAAATCTCTAATGTGCTCAGGTTACAGGTACTCTACTAAAATGCTGCCACGTTACAGAAGCTGGAGTGATATTTAATTTTGAAAGATAAACATGAATATATGTATGTATATACAGTAATATATATATATATATATATATATATATATATATATATATATATGTGTGTGTGTGTGTGTGTGTGTGTATTTTTACCTAGTTGTATTTTACGGGAAGGGGAGCTATGCTCGTGGTGTCCCGTCTTCATATCTCATTTTATCTAAACTATTTTTAAATTCATGTATTGTTTTTGCACACACCACTTTCTCATCTAACTTGTTCCAACTGTCTATTACTCTGTGAGGAAAGCTGTTCTTTTTCAAATCTCTTCTATAGCTGTCTTTTTTTATTTTCTTTCCGTGTCCTCTAGTATTTCTGTCATCCCATTTTATCAGATTCTCTCTGTCAGTAATTTCTATGCCTTTCATGATTCTGTAAATAGCTATCAAATCTCCTCTCTCTCTTCTTTGCTCTAGTGTCTGTAGTTCAAGTTTTTGTAGTCTCTCTTCATATGATAGTTTTGAGAGTGTTGGTGCCAATTTTGTAATTGCTCTTTGTATTCTTTCAAGTTTTTTTTATACATTTTTTTGTACTTGGTGACCATATCGTTGCTGCATATTCCAATCTTGGTCTTATCAGGGTGATTAGGATTTTCTTCACCATTTCTTCATCCAGGTATGTAAATGCAACTTTGATTGTTCTTATTAGATTATAAGTTTCTCCAAAAATCTTATTTATATGTTTCTCAGGTGACATATTATTCATAACAATGACTCCCAGGTCCTTCTCATTTTCTACTTTTTTTATTCCTTCTTCTCCCAATTTATATGCTCCTGTTATTCTGTTTTTGCTTTTTCCAAATTCCATTATACTACACTTTTTTGTATTGAACTCCATCTCCCACTTCCTACTCCATTCTTGTACTTTATTTAGATCTCTCTGTAATGATTCACAATCTTCTTCAGTTTTCACTCTTTTCAGTAGTTTTGCATCATCTGCAAAGAAGCTCATATAGCTTTCAATTCCTTCATCCATATCATTAATATATATAGCAAACATTATTGGGGCCAGAACTGTTCCCTGCGGAACACCGCTTATTACTTCATCCCATTTTGAGTGCTGGTTTCTTATCACTACTCTCATTTTTCTTTCTTGCAAAAAGTCTTCCATCCAATTTAGTAGTTTGCCCTGTATTCCTCCTTGAGTTTCTAATTTCTTAAGCAACTTCTTATGTGGTACTTTGTCAAAAGCTTTCTTTAGATCTAAAAATGCACAGTCCGCCCATCCATCTCTTTCTTGTATTATATCTATTAGCCTTGAATAGAAACATATTAAATTGGTGACACATGATCGTCCTTGTCTGAATCCAAATTGCCTTGGATTTAACACTTTGTTTTTTTCTAAATATTGTACCCATCTACTTTTGACAATTCTTTCACAAATTTTTGCTATTGTACTTGTTAGAGAGACTGGTCTATAGTTGGTAGGTTCTTCTTTATTTCCTCCTTTATATATAGGTACTATATTTGCTTTTTTCCAATCTTCTGGAACTTTTCCTTCTTTCAAGGAACTATTTAGTATGCTATGTATTTTGTCTGCCAGTTCATTCCTGCATTCTTTCAGTATCCAGTTTGCTATTTCATCTGGTCCATGCGATTTTCTGACATCAAGATTACTCAAGTGTGTTAATATTTCATTCTTTGTTACTTCTATTTCTTCCATAGGGGGGACTTTCTCTTTCCATTCGTTCTCTTCAGGTTGTATGTTCTCCCTTGTAAACACTGATTTAAAATGTTTGTTCATAATTTCCGCCATTTCCATTTCCTCAGTGTATTCAACTCCCTCCTGTCTTAATTTCTCCAAGTCTTGTTTGTTTTTCAGTTTATTGTTTACAAATCTGTAGAATAGTTTTGGTTGATCTTTACACTTTTCTATGATATCTTTTTCATATTTTCTCTTTTCCTCTCTGCACATTTGTACATATTCATTTCTATAACAGGTATATATTTTCCATTTTTCAGGTCTGTCTTTTTTCCATCTGGTCCAGGCTTTGTCTCTTTTGTCTTTTAACTCCCTACATCTTTTGTTGTACCAGCATTTTACATATTCTTTTTCTTGTTTTTGTCTTGGGACATACTTTTCCACTCCTTTTTTGTACATTTTTGTCAAAATATTCCATTTCTCTTCTACTGTTGTTTCTTCTTTGTATATTTCTTCCCAGTTTTCCTTTTGAAAGAATTCTCTTATTTTATCAAAGTTTGTTTTTTCATACATCATTCTTCCTTTTCTATATTGTTCATTTCTTTTCATATATTTTTCTTCATTAAGTTCCAGTTCAATCAATATGTGGTCACTTTTGCTTATTGGTGTTTTATATTCAATTTTGTCCACTATTCTAGGTTCGGATGTAATTACTAGGTCTAGTCTCGATGGCTCTTCTTCATTTCTATACCTAGTGTTCTCCTGTATCCATTGTGTCATTGTATGGTCAGTAACCATCTCAAGTAGAGCGTTTCCCCATGAGCCGTCTCCACCCTTTACTGTCATTTCTTCCCAGCAGATTTCTTTGCAATTAAAGTCGCCCATCATAACTATTTTTCCTCCCTCTTCCATTATCTTGTTTAATGTTATCTTTGTGTCCTCTAACATACTTTTATGTTCACTCTCTTCCCATGAGGCTGTTTTCGGGGGCACATAATTTATCACAAACTTTCTGTTCTTCTTATCTCTGTCTTCTACTTCCATCATTATCATCTCTACTGTATTCTTTCCATATGTGACACACTTCACGTTTATATCCTTCTTAGTCAGGAACATAACTCCACCCCCTTCCTTTTTCACTCTGTTTCTAATCCAATAATTATATGCATCATGTCCTACACTGTTGGGTGGTAGTGGACCTTTTAATTTTGTTTCTACAATTCCCATTATGTCTGGTTCTTTTTCTTTCAAATAATCATTCAGCTCATTCAATCCTGTTTATTAATCCATCTATATTTGTGTAAGACACTCTTAGTTTTCTGCCACTTCCATTGTGTTCTCTGTTTCCCTTTTGTTTTTCTCTTGTATGTCGACTTTCTTTAGTTTCATATTCACTACTCTCCAATAGAATCTCTCTTTTTCTGACTCCGTTCTTATCTCGTTTTTTTTCCTTTGCTTCAAGTCTTTTCTGTTTTTCTTCCTCTCTTTCCTCTTTATTCATTTACCTTTTTATCCATACCTTTTTATATTGTTCACTTGTTGCTAGTTTCCCTGTTTTGGATAAGATATTCTCAGCCGTCGTTTGTGACCTGAATTTAATCTTAATTGGTCTGGTCTTGTCTGTACTATATTTCCCTAGCCTGAATTTCTCTTTGATTTGTTTCATTATTTCTGGTTCATCTTCCTGAACTAATTCTAGTAAATTTCTTACTTTTTCATTTTCCTCTTTGATTCTTGTGGTTCTATCTGGGTTATGTTTCTCTTCCATTCCTAATATAATTATACATTTCTTTTTGTCTGCTAAGTCTCTTACTATATTCTCCTTCTGTGTCATCACTTTAATAACTGAGTTTTCAGTTTGTTCATTCATTTGCTGTCTGATTATGTCAGTGAATGCAACTTTGCTATTTTCTTGAATTTTTTTCCAACCCTCCTTGTTCTCCTTATTATTCTCCTTTAAGACTTTATTCTCATCTTTTACTTCTTTTAACTGTTTTTTTAATTCTTCAATTTCCTTAGTTAAGTTTTTGTTCGCCTTCTCTAGTTCTTCCAATTTTTCAACTCTCCGTATAATATTGTTAACATGACCGAACCTACGCTCCAAGTCCTCGATCATCTTATCGACCTTCTCTTCTAGTCTTGTCAGTCGGGGGGGGGGTTTGTGTCCCCCCACCCTCTTTAAATCCCTGGAAAATATTCTCATCACTTTCTACTGTATTGCTCTTATCTATACTTCTAATCTTTACATTTTTATTAGACATTTCATCGTCGTCGGGGGGCCGTTTGTTTACCTTTCGCCTGTCTGCCTGGGCCAAGTCTACTCCTTCCTCATTTCCTTCCATTTCCCTCAGTAATCCCTCCCCTTTTCCTCTTTCCCTACTTTCCTACTACCCCACGAGCAATTTCCCCCCACCCTGTAAATACAATAGGCACTTCTGTGCGTTGGGATCCACAAAACTTCAATTCTCTTCAGAACGTCTTCTAAGCCGTCCATTCGTTGAAGTGTGTGTGTGTGTGTGTGTGTGTATGTATGTATGTACACTATGTATACATGAATTAAGAAAATGTAGTGACCCAGAAAATATAGCCCAGGTCTTAAATGCGGGGTTGTCTGGTAGTCTGTTTCTCTGTCGTCATAGACTACCAGTACATACTCCATAAACTTGTATTATTCGCTCAAATATTTCATACATTTATTGTTATTGTAATATTGTTATTATTGCTGTTATTATAATTTATGGTACTTTAGCAGACTTCGGCGGTTAGCTACTCATCGTTCAATAACGCATTTTGTTATGGTTTTCGACAGTTCTTCCCCGTTGTAGCCTTTCCTTATGATTATTGGCTGGTCTTCAGTCGTGATGTCATGTCGCCTCATCTTCTGATTGACTTGTCATCAATAGTGACGTCATGCAATATTATTAGATATCGATCATTTTTACAAACTATTATTTTTATATATTATAACGAACATATCACTACAACGCATGTTTTAATATCAAATAACTGCAATATTTCCCTATATTTTCTGCCATCAAATGCAGTAATTACTACGAGAAGAGAATAAATAAAATTGTGTCAGATACGAATCTGAAGGGACGCACTCGTTGACCTCGTATTAGATAGTCGGCCTACACATTAAGGAAAAAAATACAACATGTGAGCGAGCTCAGGTGACCTTTAGATGATTGGACGTTATGAACTTACTCCTCACATGAGATCAGGATGGTACTTCCTTCGGAGGACGGTTTTGGAGAAGGGATGGTGCCCTTATTGCGAAGTTGCTTGGTGCCAGGCAGGATCCGAACTGCATAAATACTCTCGACATATTTATTGTAAGTGGCGACGCTCTAACCCCCTCGGTCAGCGAGCATCCCATATATTCTTATTCTTTTCATGTTTGGAAAAAAAAACGAAGAATTTTTTTTTTTTTTTTTTTTTTTTTATTAATTATTTATTTGTTACTGCTGTGAAGCTTGAAATTGATCTTAGACCCTGTAAGATCCAGGTCCTTTGAGTATTAGTCCATTCCAAGCGGGGTATTGATCTGGCCTTATAAATAACACATTAACATTAAGAATAAACGAACAACTGTTTTTTTATGTTTCATAATTAAAATATATATTTTTTCTGGACCTTAAATCTACCCTTACATCCTTGTTGATAATAATGGTAATAGAATAATAATTACAGTTAATAGTAGTGGTAATAACCTAACAATAACAATAATGATAATATTTTTTGTTAATTGGATAGCCGCTGACATTTGACGATATGTGCAGCTTATCGCTCAAAACTGAAAAAGAATTTTGAACGATCAGCTACACAGATCGTCAGAACGTGAGCGGCTATCCAATATAATAAAAATTGTATTAGAAGATTACTCCAATAATAATAATAATAATAATAATAATAATAATAATAATAATAATAATAATAATGATTGTAATAGTAATAATATTAGCAATTTGTATAAAAAAGAATAGGGAAAAACTATATGTAAAAACAGTATCTCTGTAAATATATTAACACTACTTCGAATATTATAAGATATTGTTTGAAGCTATAAAATATGTAGTATAAACTTTATATATGAGAAACAAGGGCAGACGAAATGCCGTGCACAATTTTACAAATTAAAGTTCTGTAATTTGAAATGCAGTGCTTTCTGTCAGGAAATATGGGATACATGTAGAAAATACATGTATGTTTGTGTTTCTGCATGCGTGTGTGTGTGTGTGTACACGTACCAAAGGCTGTTTTCCCTTTGTAAGGAAAAGTGGCAGAGCGAAACCACACAGCCAATTTACACATAATTAAGCCACCTAATGCCCATGCCACATCAGCACTTCGAGGATGAAGGGCCAACCATCGCACCGTTCAGGTCAAGGGCCAACCAGCAAAGCAAAGCACTTCCACACTACGCCCAACAGCCGGAGTGGGAGTACCCTCCACAGCTTCATCGTATGCACCCCCCCCACACACACCCCATCCCCACCTCCTCATCATCCACTCAATAAATAGATAAATAAATGAATAAAAATCCTTCATGCCATTCACCGGCCTCAAATGTCGGTCTTCCTTTCAAGGTCACTCCTTCTACCTCTTCTTTCCACACTTTTTATTACCAGTCATTGTGACAAAACGTGCAGCCTCCAACGCGTACAACTGTTACACAGAATAAAGGTCTTGGTTGGTGGTCCTTGTTGGAGGGTCTAGTCTCACACGCAGAGCCTCCTCACGTGCAGAGAGTGACACTGCTCTTGTAATCCAAGTATTCGTATTCATACCAAGTTTTCAGCACTAAAGTGATGACTGTTCCGAATGTTAAGCGATGCATTCGGTTGAAGGGTTGCGCTTCTAATAGTGAAACGAATCTTATAAAAAAAGATCATAGTGGTAGATTGTGTGAGTATACATATATATTTATATATGTTTACATAAATGTTAATGGAGAAATACATATGTATAGAAAAAGGGTTAATTTGTTATGTTTCAGAGTTATACATAACACAAAACAAAGTACAAAAATATTTTCCCATTTTAAAAGGAACCCCTATATACTTAGATAGCCAGGACAAGGGGCAGTCACCAGTGATGAGCATATACACACACGTGCCTTAATGGTGCTGTGGTACTGTTCGCAACAGCTAATTCAAGCAAGCCGGCACACCAACTCTCATGGGCAAGGAGCTGTGTGTGTGTGTATGTGTAAGGTCACAGCATTACTCATAGATGAGGCACACGAGGTCTCATCTCTGAGGGTAATAGCTGTTGATCACAAGTCCAACATGTGATCCAAGACCTTGGTGAATCACACACACACACACACACGTCGGTCGAAGTGACAACGAAGTTTGGACTCCGGAAAAAACTACAATTTTCGTGAATCTCAACGACGAGGGAGTACCTGTGTCATATTAATAGGGAAGGGGGAAACTCGTGGTGTAGTGGGAAGGTGAAGAAAAGGGAGAAGGGAAGGGATTACTGAGGAAAATGGAAGGAAATGAGGAAGGGGACGAATGGGCCCAGGAAGTCAGACATGTCAACAAGAGAGGGGCAGACGACAGTAGTGAAGTCGAAGAGATTAGTAAAAATGTAAAAAACTAGAAATAGAGATAAGAGCAGCGCAATGGAAGGTGAAGGTAATTATTTCCATGGATTTAATGACGAAGGGAATGACAACCTTCCCCGACTAGTAAATCTAGAGGAGAAAAAAAAAAAAAAAACGAACGAAACATGGGAGGTTAGGTTTAACCAATTAACGCTAGTTACCCAGAGTTGATAAACTGGAAGAACTAAAGAAGGAGAACCAAAACCTAACTAAAGAAATAGAATTAAAAAGACAGTTAAGAGGAGTAAAGGATGAGAATGAGGAATTAAAGAGGAATAATAAAAAGAATAAAGAGTCCATAGCAAAAGAGGTAAGTGATTGGAAAAAAGTACAAGAGAACAATAAAATTGAATTTAGAGGTATAGTGGAACAGCAGATGAAAGAGCAAACTAAGGACACAGTTATTAAAGTGAGAGAGAAGGAAAATATAGTAAGAGACTTAGCGGATAAAAAGAAATGTATAATTATATTAGGGATGGAAGAGAAGTATAATCCAAATAGGACTACAAGAATAAAGGAGGAAAAGTCAAAGTAAATAAGATATTAGAAGTAGTTCAAGAAGATGAACCAGAAACAGGGAAATGAATAGAAGAAATATATAGATTAGGGAAATACAGATAAGACCACACCAATTAAGGTTAAATTCAGGTCACAAACGACAGCAGAGAATATCTTAGCAAAAACAAGGAAACTAGCAGACAGTGATCAATATAAACAGGTATGGATAAAAAGATGAATAAAGAGGAAAGAGAGGATAAGAAAACAAAAAGAATAGAAGCCAAGGAAAAAAACGAGAAAAGAAAAATAAATTCTATTGGAGAGTAGTGAATATGAAAGTGAGGAAATGGTTCACAGCAGAGAAAAACAGAAGGGAAACGGAAAACACAATGGAAGTAGCAGAAAATTAAAAGTATCTTACACAAATATAGATGGGTTAATAACAGGCTTGAATGAACTGAATGATTACCTGAAGGAAAAAGAACCCGACATAATGAGAATTGTAGAGACAAAATTGAAAGGTCCACTACCACCCAACCGTGTAGGACATGGTGCATATAGTTATTGGATTAGAAACAGAGAGGTAAAAAAAGGGGGTGGAGTTATGTTCCTGACTAAGAAGGATATAAATGTGAGGAATGTCACATATGGAAAGAATAGAGTAGAGAAGATTATGATGGAAGTGGAGGACAAGGATGGGAAGAACAGGAAGTTTGTAGTAAATTATGTGCCTCCTAAAACGGCTTCGTGGGAAGAGAAAGAACACAAAAATATGTTAGAAAACACAAGGATAACACTATATAAGATAATGGAAGATGGAGGAAGAATAGTTACAATGGGTGACTTTAATTGTAAAGAAATCTGCTGGGAAGAGATGACAGTGAAAGGTGGAGACGACCTATGGGGAAATGTACTACTTGATATGATTATAGAACATACAATGACACAATGGATACAAGAGAACACTAGGTATAGAAATGAGGAAGAACCATCGAGACTGGACTTAATAATCACATCAGAATCCGAAATAATGGACAAGATCGAACATAAGACACCAATAAGTAAAAGTGACCACATATTGGTTGAACTGAAACTAAAAGGAAAAATACATGAAAAAACGAACAATATAGAAAGGGAAGATTGATGTATGAAAAAACAAATTTTGATAAAATAAGAGAACTTCAAAAAGCAGACTGGGAAAGAATACACAAGGAGGAAACAACAGTAGAAGAGAATTGGAATACTTTGACAAAAATTTATAAAGAATGGAAAAGTATGTTCTAAGACAAAAGCAAGAAAAATAATATGTAAAGTATTGGTACAACAAAAAATGTAGGGAGTTTAAAGACAAAAGGGACAAAGCTTGGATAAAATGTAAAAAAGACAAAAGACCTGAAAAATGGAAAATATATACTAGTTATAGAAATTAATATGTACAAGTGTGCAGAGAAGAAAAGAAAATACGAAAAACATGCCAGTAGAAAAATGTAAAGATCAACCAAAACTATTTTACAGATTTGTAAACAAACAGAAAAACAAACAAGAATTAGAGAAACTACGACAAGGAGGAGTTGAATTCACAGAGGAAATAGCAATGGCAGAAATTATGAACAAGCATTTTAAATCTGTGTTTACGAGGGAGAATATACAACCTACGAGATATCGAGTGGGAGGAGAAAGTCCCCCCCCCCCCTATGAAAGAGATAGAAGTATCAAGGAATGAAATAATGAATCTTGATGTTAGAAAATTGCATGGACCAGATGAAATGGCAAACTGGATTTTGAGAGAATGCAAGAATGAACTAACAGACAAAATATATAGTCTAATAAACAGTTCATTAAAAGAAGGAAAAGTTCCAGAAGATTGGAAAAGAGCAAATATAGTAACAATATGTAAAGGAGGAAACAAGGAAGACCCTACTAACTATGGACTGGTCTCTCTTACAAGTACGATAGCTAAAATTTGTGAAAGAATGATCAAAATTAGATGTTTCTATTCAAGGCTAATAGATGTGCAAGAAAGAGATGGATGGGCTGATAGTGCATTTCTAGACCTGAAAAAAGCTTTTAATAAGGTGCCACATAAGAAGTTGCTAAAGAAATTAGAAACTGCAGTAGGAATACAGGGCAAACTGCTGAAGTGGATGGAAGACTTCTTGCATGAAAGAAAAATGAGAGTGGTGATAAGAGACAAACACTCTAATTGGGATGAAGTGATAAGTGAAGTTCCACAAGGAACAGTTGTGGCCCCAATAATATTTGCTATATACAGTATATCCTCACACATTCGCGGTTCACCGTTCGCGGCCCCGCATACTCGCGGATTTTGCTCTCATTTTTTTTTTTTTTTTCATAATTTTGGCAATTTCGTGAATTTCTTAGTGAATTTTTAGCAGAAAAACGCTCATATTCACCCTAATTGGTAAATAATTTTAAAATAACAATGTCAGTTAATATAAAAAAAATGGAAAAGTGAGATGATACTGTATAACTGGCAAATAATTTTAAGATAACAATGTCAGTAAATATAAAATAAAAACATAGAAAAGAGAGATGATAGAGTATAACTGGTAAATACCTTTAAAATAATAATGTCAGTAAATATAAAATAATTTTTTTTATATATATAACAAGCCCACCGGCTGCGCCGGCCAGGCTACGCCGGGGGGCTTGGCCTGCGGCGCTGCGCGCCCTGGGCTACGCCCCTTTTTAGGAAAATAAAATATCAAAATCATATTGCTTTTTATTTCTTGTCAACATCTTGCTGTTCTCGCAAGTCATCTATATAGGCGATTTGTGCTGGTGTTAAATTTCCGTTCAAAACACCCTTTTTATATATTTTTAATTCTTTTTTTCCTTTAAGTAATAACTTTTTTTTACTTGTTTCTAAACTTTGCGAATTGTTAAAGCTTTTGCTTTGGCCTCTCTCCGTTCCTTTCTAGCCTCCTTCTTCTTCATTCGTTCTTCTTCTTCTTCTTCGAGTTCTTCTTCTTCGAGTTCTTCAAGTTCTTCTTCTTCGAGTTCTTCTTCTTCTTCGAGTTCTTCTTCTTCTTCGAGTTCTTCTTCTTCAAGTTCTTCTTCTTTGAGTTCTTCTTCGAGTTCTTCTTCAAGTTCTTCTTCTTCGAGTTCTTCAAGTTCTTCTTCGAGTTCTTCGAGTTCTTCTTCGAGTTCTTCTTCATCTTCGAATTCTTCTTCGAGTTCTTCTTCTTCGAGTTCTTCTTTTTCGAGTTCTTCTTCTTCGAGTTCTACTTCTTCGAGTTCTTCGAGTTCTTCTTCTTCGAGTTATTCTTCTTCTTCGAGTTCTTCTTCTTCTTCTTCTTCTTCTTCTTCGAGTTCTTCTTCTTCTTCTTCGAGTTCTTCTTCTTCTTCGATTTCTTGCAGTTTCGTGGTCCAAATATCCGTGTCCCAAATATCAAGCGACTGAGCGATGTAACCGATTTGCCCCAAGCGTCGCTGGCCGCAGGAAAAGAAAATTTTCGGAAGACAAATATTTTTATTTAGTATAATTACTATGTACATATTATACTACATTATTACTGTTTTTAATTTATCATTACTACATATCACTAGATCATTACTGTATTAATGAGTAAGACTGCTTTAGAATGTGTTTGGGAAGCATATTTTAGTGTATATGATATCATACATAGGCATTTTAAAACTGCATCAATAATTCGTGGATTTTCGGGATTCGCGGGAGGGGAAGGAACGTAACCCCCGCGAATAGCGGGGGGATACTGTATATTAATGATATGGATAAAGGAATTGAAAGTTATATGAACTTCTTTATGGATGATACAAAATTGTTGAAAAAAGTAAACACTGAAGAAGATTGTGAGTCGCTACAGAGTGATCTTAATAAAGTATTAGAATGGAGTAGAAAGTGGGAGATGGAATTCAATATTAAGAGTTTTAGTATAATGGAATTTTGAAGAAGGAAAAAAAGAATAGTGGGATCATATGAATTGGAGAAGAAGAAATTAAAAAAGTAGAAAATGAGGACCTGGGAGTCATTATTATGAATATGTCCCCTGAGAAATGTATAAACAATATTTTTGGAGAAACTTATAATTTAATAAGAACAATCAAAGTGGTATTTACATACCTGGATGAAGAAATGGTGAAGAAAATACTAGTCACTTTGATAAGACCAAGATTGGAGTATGCAGCAACGACGTGGTCACCAAGTACAAAAAAATGTATAACAAAACTTGAAAGAATACAAAGAGCAATTGCGAAATTGGCACCAACACTCTCAGAACTATCATATGAGGGGAGACTAGCAAAACTTGAGCTACAGACATTAGAGCAAAGAAGAGAGAGAGGAGGCTTGATAACTATTTTAGAATCATGAAAGGCATAGAAACTATTGATAGAGAGGATCTAATAAAATGGGATAGTAGAAATACAGAAAGAAAATCAAGAAAGACAGTTATAGAAGAGACCTGAAAAAGAACAGCTTTCCCCACAGAGTAATAGACATTTGGAACAAGTTAGATGAGAAAGTGATGTGTGCAAAAACAATACACGAATTTAAAAACAGTCTGGATAAAACGAGATATGAAGATAGGACATTACGAGCATAGCTCCCCTTCCCGTAAAATACAATTAGGTAAATACAGTGAACTTGAAGGGCGGACAGCCCCTGGTCTGAAAAAGCCCATGCTGGACTGCAACCTCACTCTTACTGGGGTGTCATTTGCCCCTGAGTAATGTAATGAAGCATCTAGATATCCAACAGGGTTGAATGAAATCATCTGATGACATCCAAAATGGACACAACATGGTTAATCAAGAAAAGTGTCCCTTTAGGTAGTTGTCGTGGAATCAAACGAGTCCATCATGACTTCAAGTTGAAAATATTAGCAGATTAGTCCACAGCTCGATACCCTTGTTCAGTTTGTGTATTAATGTAATTTAGTTGATTATTTTTCTTATTTTATCTATGTAGTTATTTATTTATCAATATTATCTTATTTATCAAAAACTTAAATCACCTTGTTTGTACTGATAACTCCTCCCATTGCAGTTCTGATGGAGGAGGAGGACCTTATGACATTATAGTGGTCGGGGGTGGCATTGTCGGGACGGCCACAGCAAGGGAGCTTCTTCTCAGGAACCCAGATCTACGCCTCGCGGTGGTCGAGAAGGAGAACAAGCTAGGTAAGTGTCTTTTTCTATGTTGTGTATTTTATATATATATATATATATATATATATATATATATATATATATATATATATATATATATATATATATATATATATATATATATAATGTGAAACTAAACCTTTGCCAGATGTAAGTTTTCATCTGCTATAATCAAGATGTATTCCTAGATGGTTCTGCAGACTTATAGTAGTTCCACCAACTACATTACCCGGTTTTTTAGTTACTAGGAATGACCATATTGATACTTTGTAACTGAAATATATATGACTTTTAGGCAGTATATGTGGCAAAGGCATTAGATATGATATTTGTATCAATCTTGATTTTTTTTTAAAGCTAGCAAGATTTGTTTGGATATATGTTATTTAGTTATTAATTTTTCTGTTTATTATAACAAAGTGTAAGCTATCTATCTATATACCAAGGGCTTTTACCCCCTTGTAAGGGAGGAAGCCAAGTCAAAGGCACATACCTACTCCCACCCATTCCACTCCCTGTCACCACCCTTTCCTCCCTCTCATCTTAGCTCTTCATAGATGATGGGTCATCCCTGTATCCTGCCCACTGCCCTGAGTCAGAAGCAATGTAGTAAGACACAGTACATCCAAAGCAAGTCTGCTTCACTTAATTGATGACCCCCCCCTCTTTGCCCCATATACAGAAAAAGAGAAGACAGGGAGAAATCCCTTTGTGGTGCATCAAAATATCATTCACACATAAGCACACCCTACCCCCCTCCCTTCCATGCATAACAGTATCATCTATACACAGCCACTCTCCAGTCATCCCTTTCTCCTGCCTCCTTTGCTCAACAGACATTGCCATCCATTATCTCATCCTCAGTCATCCCCTCAGGTTCACTCATTTCACCTCTGCCTTCCACACCTCTTTTACAAATTTGTCTTATTTCCATATGTGTAAACTATCCCAATACACCTTCATCAGCCCTATCTGTCATCTCCTTTTCCATTCTCACTCGAACACATTGAATCTTTTCCTCTCTGCCTTTCTTAAATTCCAAGTATCTGCCCCATATAAAGCCATCAGCATGATCACCCCTTCATACAATCTCCTATTCGCATCCATTCCCAGTTGCCTATTTCTTGTGATACTTTTTAATCTCCTAAGGCATTTACTTGCTTCTCTCAATCTACAATTTACCTCTACCTTCATTCCTCACTTTCCTGCCATATGTGACCCCAAATACCTAAAGCTATACTTCCTCCAGCCTCTCTCCTATAAGACTTGCTTCCAAATCACTTCCTGGAGAAATTACTTCATATTTCATTTCCTAATGTAAAAACTCTATTTTAACAGCTGTACATCAGAGTGGCCACAACAGTGGAGTTATACATGCAGGGATCTACTACAAGCCAGGATCTCTCAAAGCTAAACTATGTGTGGAAGGGTTGCACCTTGCTTACCAATTCTTTGACAAAGAAGGTGAGGAACTAAAGCTGGCATATAATAGACAAGAACTCTAATAGTGTAGAGAGGACTTTATTATAGTATTATACACTATAGAGTTGGGCCAAATTAGTGCAGAATTATATGAATTGTAGTGTTCCATATGTGAAAATCAAGGCAACAGTTATTCCTACTACTACTATTATTGTTATTATCAGGTTATATATATTGATGATGATGTGGTTTTATGTCACAAATTGCCCCCTATTAGGAGGCTAGGATGGTCCCCCTTACAGATGGCTTTGTAATTTACTATTACAGGTATTCCCTACAAAAAGTGTGGTAAACTTATTGTAGCAGTGGAAGATGCAGAAATTCCCAGATTAATGGATTTGTATGATCGAGCATTACAGAATGGAGTGCCAGATGTTGAACTCATTGATGGGAGCAGGATAAAAGAATTTGAACCTTACTGCAGGGTAGGTATTTTTTTATTGTATTCATTCTTCATTGTTGATTTATGGACCTTTTGTTTTTAGTCTAACTACTGTCATATCTAGAAAATGGCAAATCACATTTATTTATAAAATGCGGTAGTTGTATATAAAATAAAAAATATTTATTTATTTGCTGTGAAAAAATGGGAAGATTAAATAGGGTAATTAAATTCACACTAATTTTCAATTTATTTTCAATTACAACATTCAGCACTGGATCCCACACAAATTCAATCCATTACTCCAGGGCTCTTATGTAGGAAAACCATAGCTCTTATGTAACCAGCAATGGCTTGCAGATTGGCCCATAATTCACTCAAGGAAGAGATATTGTGTTCTTTTCTTTGTAGGGTGAGAGTAGAACAGTGTAGAATGAAGTGTTCTGTGTCTTCTGCATGATGATTCCATCTGAAACAGTTTGAGTCTTTGACCAAGCCAGTTCTGTGTTGATGCTGTTTCAGTGTTAGTTGATGGCCTGAACATGGTCATGACAGTTTGGTTTTTGCCTGTCAAGGGAGGAATGTATTGTTTGCCTGATGTTTTGGGGAGTCAGGTGGAATTCAGAGTTCAGGGGTTGATGTTGGAGTGCTTCTTTTGTGATGAGTGTACAAGTGTTTTTGTATAGATAAGTACAAGTGGCAAGCCACTGGTAACATGGGCAGTTGTACTACTTCTACAGTTACTATATCTACTATTACTACTACTACAAAAAATTCAATGCCCTCAAGTTTTATTTTTTCTTATAAATCATCTTTTGTTCTTATACTCTTTAAAAATTTCTTTTGACTGTTCATTGCTTATGGAATCCTTACAGGGTGTTAAGGCAATCTGGTCACCCCATACAGGCATTGTGGACTGGGCATTAGTGACGGAGTATTATGGTAAGAACATAAAATCGATGGGTGGAGACATCCATCTGAGTTTCCCAGTGACAGGATTTGAGATGGCCCCAGAAAACAAGAGGATGACAGAGGAAGGAAAGAAATATCCAGTTGTCGTTAAAAGTAATGACAAAGTAAGTTGAGTCATAGTTTTTCTAATTCATAACATACAGTCACTATCCGAGTTACGACCTAGATAGGTTTCGACCAGTCGAAAGTCAGATCCCATTTAAAATGGATGACACAAGGGTTATACTCTAGGAAACATGATATCAATCTGTTATGCTTTTAAGTAACTTCTTCTATTACATACATATACCAAAGGCTTTTTCCCCCTTACATGGGGGTAGCCAAAAAGAAAGGCATAGAAATCACTCCCACCCATTTAATTTTCCATATATTCCACTCCCCTCCACCCTTCTCCCTCCCTCCTATCTTGGCACCTCCTGGATGACAGGTCATCCCTGCATCCAGTCCACTGCCCTGGGTCAGAAGCAGTGTCGCAAGACACAGCACATCCACAGCAAGGCCGCTTCATAAATTTGGCGACCCCCCCCCCCCCCTCTCAGTCCCCTCATGCATAAGACGGGGAGAAATCCCTTTGAGCTGCATCAAATTTTTTCTCATACATATTTCCTCAACCCCCATCCCCCACCCACTCCCCCTCATGCATCACAGCCTCATCTATACACGACCCTTCTCCATTCATCCCTATCTTCTGTCCTCTCCCGTCTTTCCTCTACGGACATTCCTCTCTTTTGTAAAGCCCCTTTCACCCCATTCATCCATCTCATCCTAGGATGCCCCCTCATATTCACTCCTTCCACCTCTGCCTTCCACACTTCTTTGACTAATCTTTCTTCACTCATTCTTTCCATGTGTCCAAACCATCCTAATACTCTTTCATCAACCCTGTCTCCCAGCTTCCTTTCCACCCCTGTTCTCCTCCTCACCTCATTTCTCACTCTAGCCTAGTAACCCCTATCATACTTATCAGACATTTCATCTCAAACACATTCAAACTCCTTCTCTCTTCCTCTCTCATGTTCCATGTTTCTGCCCCGTACATTGCTGTTGGCACAATCACTCCTTCATATAACCTCCTCTTAGCATCCATTCCCAGATGTCTATTTCTCATTACACTTTTTAATCCACCAAGGCATTTACTCACTTCTTTCAGTCTACATTCTACCTCCATCCCCACTCCACCCTTTGCTGTCACATTCGCACCCAAGTATCTGAAACTATCCACTTCCTCCAGTTTCTCACCCTTAATGCTCACTTCCAGCCTACTGTCACTCTCTCCCCTTGTACATTTCATCACCTTCCTTTTGCCCACATTTATCTTCAGCTTCCTTCTTTCACACACCTTCTCAAACTCTGTCACTAACTTCCTCAATCCCTCCTCTGATCCTGCTACAAGCACAGTGTCGTCAGCAAACAACAGCTGGCTCACCTCCCACTTTTCTCCATTTTCTTTAATCATCTCCAACCCCTGACCCACTACCCTTGCATTCGCCTCTCGCACCACCCCATCCATGTAAAGATTGAACAGCCAGGACGACATAACACACCCCTGACGAAGTCCCACCTTTACCTCAAACCATTCACTCTCTCCATTTCTAATCCTAACGCAAGCTCTACTACTCTCATAAAAACTCTTGACTGTTCTTAACAGCTTTACTCCTATCCCATACATCTGCAGTACCTCCCACAGCGCCTTCCTGTCTACCCTGTCATAAGCCTTTTCCAGATCCATAAAAGCCAAAAAAACATCCTTACCTTTTCCTATAGCTTTCTCACATATCTGTCTTACCACAAAAATCTGATCTACACATCCCCTACCTGTCCTAAAACCACACTGTTCCTCACCAATTACTCCCTCTGTTCCTCTCCTAATCCTCTCAATGAAGACCCTCCCATAAGCCTTCCCAACTACACTCAACAAGCTGATCCCTCTGAAACTACTACACTCACACTTGTCCCCCTTTCCTTTGTAAAGCGGAACTATACAGGCACTCCTCCAGTCTTCTGGCACTCTACCCTCTCTTAAACAAACATTAAATAACCTCACCAGCCAGTCCACCATAACTGTACCTCCTTTCTTCAGACATTCTGCATTGCATCCATCCAACTTTTTCTATTGAATACTATTATATACAAGCTGTTTACTGTTTATTTATAAATTTTATGCATTTTAGTTTAATTTTTATAATTTTTTCTTAGTTTTTGATGTTTTAATACTATACTGTATTTCAGTATATATATACAGGTACTGTATGTATATACTATACCTGTATACACACACACATATTAAATATAACCTTGCTTACCATTTTTAAGGTTTTTAAATTGTAGTTTCCTTTTAATAATTTTTTCTTAACTTTTCAATTGTTATATGCACTCTAAATATATGTGTATTTTAATATCTATCTTTCTCATCCATTTTAATCCATTTTAAATGTGAGATATAGGTACAGCACTGTAGGAGAGAAGCCAAACGCAGAGTATGGGATCCAATGTATTTAACGTTTTGCTCAGCAGGGCTTCTTAAGAAATAAACCGAGCATGTGGGGAGAAACGAACATGAAACTAGTGTAAACACATCATACAAAATCAGCAACCCCCCCTCTCCGTCCCCTCATGCAGAAAAGGAGAAAACCGGGAGAAATCCCTTTGGGCTGCATCAAATTTTTCTCACACATACTACCTCACCCCCCATCCCCCCACTCATTCCACCTCATGCATCACATCATCCATATACACCCATTCTCCATTCACCCCTGTCTTCTGTCCTCTCCCTTCCTCAACAGACATTCCCCTCTTCCCCAAAGCCCTTTTCACCCCATCCATCCATCTCATCCTAGGTCGCCCCCTCATGTTTACTACTTCCATATCTGCCTTCCATACCTCTTTTTACTAGTCTTTCTTCACTCATTCTTTCCATGTGTCCAAACCATCCCAATAATCTTTCATCCACCCTATCTCCCAACTCCCTTACCACCCCTGTTCTCCTCCTCACCTCCTCATTTCTCACTCTATCTAGCCCTAGTAACCCCTATCATACTTCTCAGACATATTCAAACTCCTTCTCTCTTCTTCTCTCATGTTCCATATTTCTGCCCCGTACATTGCTGTTGGCACAATCACCCCTTCATATAACCTTCTCTTAGCATCCATTCCCAAGTGCCTATTTCTCATTACACATTTTAATCCACCAAGGCATTTACTCGCTTCTCTCAATCTACATTCTACCTCCACCCCAACTCCACCCTTTCCTACCACATTCGCACCCAAGTATCTAAAACTATCCACTTCCTCCAGTCGCTCCCCCTTAATGCTCACTTCTAGTCTGCTGCCACTTTCACCCCTTGTACATCTCATCACCTTACTTTTACTCACATTTATCTTCAACTTATCCATGGTCACTCCCTCATGTTCACTCCATCCACCTCTGCCTTACACACTTCATTTACTAAGGTTTCTTCATTCATTCTTTCCATGTGTCCAAACCATCCCAATACTCTTTCATCAATCCTATCTCCCAACTCCTTTTCCACCTCTGCTTTACTCCTCACCTCCTTGTTTCTCATTCTACCCACCCTAGTAACCCCCTTCCATACTTATAAAGCATTTCATCTCAAAACATTTAAACTCTTCCTCTCTTATGTTCCATGTTTCTGCCCCATACAGTGCTGTTGGCACAATCACCCATTCATACAATCTTCTCTTTTCCCAAATGTCTATTTCTCATTACACTTATTAATCCCCCAAGGCATTTACTTGTTTCTCTTAATCTATATTCCCCCTCCACTCCTCCCTATCCCACCATATTCACCCCAAGTATCTAAAACTATCCACCTCCTCCAGCCTCTCTCCCTTAATACTCACTTCCATTTTGCTGCCATCCTCTTCCCTTGTATATCTCATCACTTTACTTTTACACACATTTATCTTCAACTTCCCTCTTTTGCACACCTTCACAAACTATGTCACTAACTTCAATAACCCGTTCTCTGATCCCGCTACAAGCACAGTGTCGTTCGCAAACAACAACTGGCTTATCTCCCAATTTTCTCCATTTTCTTTAACCATCTCAAATCCTTGGCCCATTATCATTGCATTTATCTCTTGCACCACTCCATCAATGTATAAATTGAACAGCCATGGTGACATGACACATCCCTGGTGAAGTCTCACCTTTACCCTCAACCACTCTCCCCATTTCTAATTCAAAGGATTACAAAGGATTACAAAGGCGGAGCATGCCAACAGGAGACCTTTTGGTCCATAACTAGGTCAGATGCAGAAAAAAATAATAATGGTAAATAAATAAGAATTATGATAATATAAATACATACATACATACATATACCAAGGCTTTTTCCCCCTTCCAAGGGAGGTAGCCAAAAAGGGAAAGGCATAAAAACACTCCCACCCATTTCATCCCTAAATACACTCCACACCCCTCCCACCCTCCCTCTCATCTGAGCACCTCCTGGATGACGGGTCATCCCTGCACCTTGCCCCCGTCTGGGGTATTGGCTGCTTGTTATTGTGGCAAAGTAGCATGCAGTCGATACTTTAGGGTCTATATGGGGTGCCCCTACGGACCAGAGCCACACATCATTTTGTCTATGATAGAAGAAATTCTGTTCATAGAGAAATGATGACAGTTTTATACTACGACTGTCCCTCCGTTATGCTGTCCCCCAACCCCTTGTTGCTGTCCTGTACCATTTCTCTGAGTATTCTCTTTCTGTGATGGGGGAATTCCCTGTGGTGGGGGAAAAGAATACTGCCACCAAGTATCCCACTTGGATCGTAAGAGGCGAGAAGAAAGGGACGGGGAGAGGGACTAGGCATCCTTCTCCCTGTAGCCCCACGGGGCATATATCCTAAAAAGAAAAGTGATAATATAAATGATAATAAATATAAGAAATAAATGCATAGATATAGTTAAATAATAAACCAACAGGTAAATAGTAAATGCAGTGGAACCTCACTATTTGTACACAATCTGTTCCAGGAGGGTGTTCGAATGACAATATGTACGAATTGGGAATAATTTTTTCCCATAAGATATAATGTAAATTGGTATAAATCCATTCCTGACCCACAGATGATTGCTTATACTCTTTATACCTTTGTAATAATATTTTAAGCATAAAATACATAAAAACTATGAAAAACAATAAATATACAGTACTGTACTGCACATGAAATAAATAAAATTTTAACTGCACTTAACCTGTACTGAGGTGAGCTCATGGCATAAGTGGAAGGTGGAGAGGAGGAGGAGGGATGTTGATGTTAATGTTTGGAAGGGGAGTCACCTTCTATATAAACATCAGGTAACATCCCTTCAGGTGTTTTCTCTCTTTCTGGTGTTCTTTCTTTTTTTTTTTTGTCTTTTTGCACTAGAAGAATCTTGGGATTCTTTCTTTAAAAACGTGTCCAATGTTGTCGGCCTTTGATGATTTTTCAGAATTTTTCTAAAATGGTTAATAACATTGTCATTGAACAAATTGAGGCTCCCAGTGATAACACAGTTCTTTAATTTCTGCTGTGGAAATGCTTCCCTTACTACTTTCCTCCTCTGAAGAAGAAAGTTCTTGAACCACTTCTTCTTACTGCTCCCTGTGCAGTTCTTGGAGTTCTTCAGTTGTCAGCTCATTTCTGTGGTCTTCAACCAACTTCTCCACATCATCAGTGTCTACATCCAAACCCATGGACCATGGACCCCAGGGACACAATATCATCCACCACTACAGGCTCCATATCAAAACCTAAGTCTTTGGCTGCCACACGGTCTTGCCACAGATTCTTCCAGGCAGAATTCAGTGTTCTGAAAGAAACTTCCCCCCAAGCTTTGTCTATTATCCTCAAGCAATGAAGGATATTGAAATGGTTCTTCCAAAAGTCCCTGAGGGTTAGTTCTGTGTCAGAGGTCACTTCAAAGCACCTTTGAAAAAGTGCTTTTGTGTAAAGCTTTTTGAAGTTTGAAATGATCTGCTGATCCATGGGCTGGATTAGAGGAATGGTATTACGAGGCAGAAACCTTACTTGGAGGAAGCTGTATTCACCCATCAGATCTTCCTCCAAGCATGGAGGTGAGCAGGAGCATTGTACATTACCAGATGGGCCTTGAGTGGTACATTTTTCTGCTCTAGATATTTTTTTCACACTCGGAGCAAACACTTCATACATCCACTCAGTGAAGAATTGCCTTGTTACCCAAGCCTTACTATTAGCCCTCCACATTACACTGAGTTTACTTTTTATAATATTATTTTTCTTGAACACTTTTGGGTTTTCTGAGTGGTAGACAAGCAAAGGTTAAATTTTGAGGTCCCCACTAGCATTAGCAAGCAACAAGAGTGTAAGCCTGTCTTTCATAGGCTTGTGTCCTGCCAATGATTTCTCCTCTTTTGTGATGTAGGTCCTCTTAGGCATCTTCTTCCAGAAGAGGCCAGTTTCGTCACAATTAAAAACTTGGTGAGGAGTAAATCCCTCACTCTCTACAAAGTTTTTAATTTCCCCAACAATCTTTTCAGCAGCATCTTTGTTTGCACTGGCAGCCTCCCCATGCCTAACAACACTGAATGCCACTTCGCTTCTTAAATAGATCAAACCACCCCCTACTTGCTTTAAATTCATCACTTTGCGCACTGGTTCCAGGGCTGTCTCGCTTAAGGTCATCATGCAACCGCTTTGCTTTTTCACAAATTATTGTTTCAGAAATGCTGTCACCAGCAAATTGTTTTTCGTTAATCCAAACTAACAAAAGTTTTTCCTCTTGTTCAATTATAGGTAACCTGTTCACAACAAGAATGGTCACTCATTTTGCCACATTAGCCTCTTTTATTATGTCTTTTTTTTTCAGTATAAACAATATGGTTGATTTCGCCATGCCATACTGAGTTGCCAGGTCAGAGATACGAGTTCCACTTTCAAACTTGGCAGTGAGTTTTTTTTTTTTTTTTTTTTTTAAATTGTCTTTCTCACTGCTTTCCTTTTAGGCTTGGTTGAATCACTAATCTTTTTTGGGCCCATGGCTGCACTATTTTTAATAAAAATAAAAAATAGTAATAAAGTAGCACAAAGTTTCACGAAGCCTGCATGGATGATGCGAAGGGTACAGAAGCTAGCACGAGACTGAGCTGAAGCGACTGCGTGGTGCGGCCAGTAACAAGGTAACACTGTCCGAATCACAGGGCAAGTGTACAAATAACGAGTTGAATTTTACTTGAACAAGTTGGACGAATAACGATTTGTACGAGTAGAGAGGTGGATGAATGGCAGGGTTCCACCATAACAATAAATTGACAGATAACTAATAATATATTAAAATCTAGCAAACAATAATAGACAAATAATAACAAACAAATAAACATACATACATATACCAAAGGCTTTTTTTCCCTATATAAGAGAGGTAGCCAAAAAACAAAGGCATAAAAACCACTCTTATCCATTCCATCCATATTACACTCCACTCTCCTCCACCCTCTTCCCTCCCCCTTATCTAGGCACCTCCTGGATGATGGGTCATCCATGCATCTTGTCCACTACCCTGGGTCAGAAGCAGTCTCGCAAGACACAACACATCCACAGCAAGGCCGTTTCATTAAATTGGCGACCCCCCCCTCTCCATCCCCTCATGCAGAAAAGGAGAAAACATGGGGAAAATCCCTTTCGGCTGTGTCAAATTTTTTTCACACATACTCCCTCATCCACTTCATACATCACAACATCATCCATATACAGACGCTCCTCAACTTACGTTTTAGTTACGTTCCGAACGGCCGAATGTAAGTTGTTACTGTACTATACATCCATAAATTCTATTACCGTATCTTACAAAACACCCCTAAATCATTAATTATACACATAACATTGTAAAATAATAACATTAATTTCAAATAAATTAAATTCAAGCAACATAAATTGAGATGGTGGAGGAGGAGGGGAGGGGAGGAGGAGGAGGCAAGGCACTTTCAGTCTGTCATTTGTGCAATGTAAACAATGGACGCAGCATCATGCGTAAGTATTGTTTGAACTACGGAGAGTGCGCTAAACTAAAAAATTTACTCAAATATATATAATTTTTTTTTTTACAATTTTTTTTTACAGTCAGTTCAAACGTAAAATCGAAAAAACGTAAAACGAATGAACATAAGTAGAGGAGCGTCTGTACAACCATTCTCTATTCACCACTGTCTTCTGTCCTCTCCCATCCTTCCCCAACAGACATTCCCCTCTTCCCCGATGCCCCTTTTACCCCATCCATCCATCTCATCCTAGGTCGCTCCCTCATGTTCACTCCTTCCACAAATCTTTTACTAGTTTTTCCTCACTCATTCTTTCCATGTGTCCAAACCATCCCGATATTCTTTCATCCACCCTATCTCCCAACTCCCTTTCCACCCCCATTCTCCTCCTCACCTCATTTCTCACTCTATCCAGTTTAGTATCCCCTATCATACTTCTCAGACACCTGATCTCAAATACATTCAAACTCCTCTCTTCCTCTCTTATGTTCCATGTTTCTGCCCCATACAGTGCTGTTGGTACAATCACTCCTTCATACAATCTTCCCATAGCATCCATTCCCAGATGTCTATTCCTCATTGCACTTTTTAATCCACCAAGTCATTTACTCGCTTCTCTCAATCTACATTCTACCTCCACCTCCACTCCTCCCTTTCCTGCCACATTCGCACCCAAGTATCTAAAACTATCCACTTCCTCCAGTCTCTCCCTTAATACTCACTTCCAGTCTGCTGCCACTTTCACCCCTTGTACATCTCATCACCTTACTTTTACCCACATTTATCTTCAGCTTCCTTCTTTCCCACACTTTCCCAAACTCTGTCAATAACTTCCTCAATCCCTCCTCTGATCCTTCTATAAGCGCATTGTCGTCCACAAACAACAGCTGGCTTATCTCCCACTTTTCTCCATTTTCTTTAACCATCTCCATTCCCTGACCCACCACCCTTGCATTTACCTCTCGCACCACCCCATCCATGTATAAACAAATAGTATAAAATAAATGGCAGTCATTACAGCATCTTGCTTAGGTGTTTATCTAAATGAATCTTAAAGCTTCGAACTGAAATACACGGTTAGCGAAGTTGTTTCTACCCACTTCCAAATTAGATTTATTTCCTGACAGTTTAAGAACATTATTTCTAGTCGGATTCTCGTTCAGTGTGAAAATTTTGTCACTTTTGATGTTCTAACACAGGCTTTACTACTCTCGTAAAAATTCTTGACTACATTTAACAGCTTTCCTCCTATCCCATATATCTGCAGTACCTCCCACAGTGCCTCCTGTCTAACCTGTCATAAGCCTTTTCCAGTCCATAAAGGCCCAAAAAACATCCTTACTTCTGTTCCTCAGTTCCAAATTATGAGTAATTTATAAATCATGAAAATTGTTCAAGAGAGAGAGAGAGAAAAAAAAAAAGTTCATTAATTGGTGATGGGTAAAGAGACCCTTCACTTTTGCTGTGATGATATCCTGCAAATAGAAGTTTCTCATGTTTCATAATTTTATCTATTTTATAGATGTTGCAATGCAGTTATGTGTTAACCTGTGGAGGCCTTCATTCAGATCGACTAGCAAACATGTCTGGATATTCTGGAGATAAACAAATTCTTCCATTCCGTGGAGAATACTTGCTACTGAAGCCAGAAAAGGCTCACATGATCAGAGGAAACATTTATCCAGTAAGGGAAAAAGAAAGAAAAGAAAAAAATAATAATAAATGAAATTACATAGATCTAATACTTCATGATTAATATTTGTGAATAAATCCTGTAGTCCTCAACATTCATGATGAAGTTAGTACTTTATACAGATTTTGTAAGGAGAGATATTGATGATGTGTTTATTTTTCAGGTTCCTGATCCACGATTTCCCTTCCTGGGTGTGCACTTCACTCCACGAATGAATGGAGACATTTGGCTTGGGCCTAATGCTGTTTTGTCCTTGAAGAGAGAAGGATATAGGTATGCTGATTGCTTGTCTATTACTTATTCTTACTCAGTAACCTCAGGTTTCAGTCAACCAATAAATTTGTTACCTGGAATCTCTTTTGCCTCTGAGTAATCAGCCCACAGCTGGATTAGCCTGTAGGTCACATATGGAAGAGATTTTATGAAATTGAAGTCAGTGTATGCAAATATGTTCTGTGTTTTCTGTGTGGTGGTTACATTTTGGGCATTTGAAAGAAAGTTATCCTAAAACTGGAGGGCCCACATGCAGAGGGTGTGAACAAGATAGTAACTTACCATATCACAATATACCACTCAGTAGTGTTCAACTACTGGTCTCACAATAGAATACCAACAATCTGGAAAAGAACACACCTTATTCTTATCTTGAAAATAAACAAACCAGAAACCCTAGAAAGAACTCTTGAATACCTAACACAAATGGTTTCAACAGAGAGGT
Source organism: Oratosquilla oratoria (assembly GCF_046742065.1). NCBI lineage: Eukaryota > Metazoa > Arthropoda > Malacostraca > Stomatopoda > Squillidae > Oratosquilla > Oratosquilla oratoria. The sequence continues at coordinate 3,239,561 of NW_027467710.1, forward strand.
ACCATCCATCTCAAGCATGGGCTTCGGACAATTTATAAGAACCACTCTTGAGTACACTTCCACAGCATGGCTCGCAACAGTCAGCTAAACAAACACTTTACAAATTATACAAAGTAGAGAATTGAAAATATTAACAAAATACATGAAAACCACCCCAATAGGACAACTGCACACATACATACATATGTACATACATATACCAAAGGATTTTTCCCCCTTACAAGGGAGGTAGCCAAAAAACAAAGGCATGAAAACCATTCCCACCTATTCCATCCCTAATACTCTCCACTCCCCTCTACCCTCCCTCTTATCTTAGCACCTCCTGCATGATGGGTTATCCCTGCATCTTGTCCTCTGCCCTGGGTCAGAAGCAGTGACTCAAGACACAGCACATCCACAGCAAGGCTGCTTCATTAAATCGGCGACCCCCCTCTCCGTTCCCTCATGCAGAAAAGGAGAAGACGGGGAGAAATCCCTTCGGGTTCCATCAAATTTTTCTCACACATACTCCCTCACCCCCCATCCATTCCACCTCATCACAACTGCACATACATACATACATATACCAAGGCTTTTTCCCCCCTTACAAGGGAGGTAGCCAAAAAGGAAAAAGCATAAAATCATTCCCACCCATTCCATCCCTGAATACACTCCACACCCCTCCACCCTCCCTTATCTTAGCACCTCCTGGATGACGGGTCATCCCTGCACCTTGTCCACTGCCCTAGGTCAGAAGCAGTGTCGCAAGACACAGCACCTCCACAGCAAGGCCGCTTCATTAAATCAGCAACCCCCCCCTCTCCGTCACCCCATGCATATAAGGAGAAGACGGGGAGAAATCCCTTCGGGCTGCGTCAAATTTTGCTCACACATACTACCTCACCCCCCATCCCCCTGCCCATTCCACCTCATGCATCACAACATCATCCATATACAACCATTCTCCATTCACCCCTGTCTTCTGTCCTCTCCCATCCTTCCTCAACAGACATTCCCCTCTTCCCCAAAGCCCCCCTCACCCCATCCATCCACCTCATCCTAGGACGTCCCCTCATGTTCACTTCCTCCACATCTGCCTTCCATACCTCTTTTACTAGTCTTTCTTCACTCATTCTTTCCATATGTCCAAACCATCCTAATACTTTTTCATCAACCCTATCTCCCAACTCCCTTTCCACCCCCGTTGTTCTCCTCACCTCCTCATTTCTCACTCTATCTAGCCTAGTAACCCTGATCATACTTCTCAGACACCTCATCTCAAACACATTCAAACTCCTCTCTTCCTCTCTTATGTTCCATGTTTCTGCCCCATACAGTGCTGTTGGCACAATCACTCCTTCATACAGTCTCCTCTTAGCATCCATTCCCAAATGTCTATTCCTCATTACACTCTTCAATCCACCAAGGTATTTACTCGCTTCTCTCAATCTACATTCTACCTCCACCTTCACTCCACCTTTCCCTGCCACATTTGCACCCAAGTATCTAAAACTATCCACTTCCTCCAGTCGCTCTCCCTTAATGCTCACTTCCAGTCTACTGCCACTTTCACCCCTTGTACACCTCATCACCTTTACATTTACCCACATTTATCTTTAGCTTTCTTCTATCACATACTCTCCCAAACTCTGCCACCAACTTCCTCAGTCCCTCCTCCGATCCTGCCACAAGCGCAGTGTCGTCAGCAAACAACAGCTGGCTCACCTCCCACTTTTCTCCATTTTCTTTAACCATCTCCAATCCCTGACCCACTACCCTTGCATTTACCTCTCGCACTACCCCATCCATGTATAAGTTGAACAGCCAGGGCGACATAACGTATCCTTGACAAAGTCCCACCTTTACCTCGAACCACTCACTCTCTCTCCATTTCTAATCCTTACACAAGCTCTACTACTCTCATAAAAACTCTTGACAGCTACAAGAAGCTTTCCTCCTATCCCATATATCTGTATAACCTCCCACAGTGCCTTTCCGTCTACCCTATCGTAAGCCTTTTCCAGATCCATAAAAGCCCAAAAAACATCCTTCCCCTTTTTCTATAGCTTTCTCACAACTGCACACTGAAACTAAAATCCCCCTCCCCTCCATAGAATATAATATGAAAAGTATAGGTATACAGTTCATTGCTAAAGCCCCAAACACCATTTATCCATCTCCCTTTATTGTAATAGAAGCACTAACTCATTCAGCATATACAGCCCACCACCAGTAGCACACAAAACCAAATTCACACTCAGATCACAGAACAAGCTCTTCATGATAGACCCCAAACTCAATACTCTACCAACACCCCCAAACATCAACCTCACAAAGAAATCCTTCTCATGAGAAGTAAGAACCACATGGGTACATTTGTATGTAGGACACCATCCAGCATTAACCCCTTCAATACGGGCCAAAATCTCGCAGGCACCATTAGCTGCCAGACGTGCGATGTTGCGTCATAATACTCGCATTATAAAAAATAAAGTCACCGCTGTATTAATAATTTTCTCTTTCACCCGTGAATTTTGATAACCATAGAAAATATGATGAAGCCAATTTACAAAGTATGGGGGTCACGCAGGTACAACTACAATAAATATAATCAAGACGCCGACGTCGGCATCCTCGCATACCCACTTGCTCCTCATGACGCCTACATAGGCGTCACCATATGGAAGGGGTTAAAAGAATATCAGTACAGATTAGGCCTAACCACAGACTCAAACTGCCCTTAATGCAACCACTAAACAGAAGACTCTGAGCACTTCATTTTACAATGCCCCATAGAATCCTGAGACAACAACACAGTATTTCTCCCTGAGTGAGTCATAGGCCCACCCAGTGCCTTTTACCTGGGAGCTGTGGGTCTCCTATAAGAGAGACCTAGGGCAACTGATTGATTGTAGATTTTAGTGCTCATAATAATTTATCTTTATGGGGTAAAAAGTCTTTTGGTATATGTATATAGGATGCTTGGTGGCTGAATGGGTTAAAGTGTTGCTACTTGTGGCAGAGATCTGGGTGACGGCAGTTTTAACTTTGCTGTCGGTAAGTTGGACCCAGGACATGGTTCATTATATTTGACATGACAAAGGGCATCATCCTAGCCTCCTGATAAGGAGAGTTTGTAATGTTAAACCGAATCATCTTCATCATGTATGTATTAGACGTAAACTATTTTGTTATAATTTTTTGTAATGGCATTGTATCCTACAGATGGAGAGATATTAACCTCCATGATCTTTATGAAGCCATCACATTCCGAGGCTTCCAGAAACTTGCATTGCAATATGTTTCATTTGGATTCAAGGAAGTTATGCGCTCCATTTTTCCAAGCTTGCAGGTAAGACACAGTGATATTAGAGAGTATTGTTTTCTATTAATAATTTTACTGTGGCACATATCAAACAATTTTATTCATTTGGGAAAAAAATTTCTAATCCTTAAAGGGTTAAGCTGGCTAATGCCATATAATTTTACTCAGCTGAGGGATACATTTAAATGACATATATATATATATCTATATATATATGTTTTATCAACCACAATGCACTTTAATTCTAAGCCATATAGGCGCATGCAGAAATTGTAACGAGGGACGCCCAAGGACTCGAACCCATGCGGCGAGAACGTTACAAGTGCCGAGTGACTTAAACCAATACACCATCAAGAGAGCTATAAGTTAAGCGCAAGTTTTCTTATATATCTGTATGCTCGAGTTCATACACATACACGAAATTTTGCGTTCAAGCCAGCTCCACTATGATACAAAATACTTCCCGCGTTTGTACACTTACCATATGCATTATCATAGTGGAGCTGGGTTGAACGCAAACTTTCGTGTATGTGTATGAACTCGAGCCTACAGATATATAAGAAAACTTGCGCTTAACTTATAGCTCTCTTGATGGTGTATTGGTTTAAGTCACTCGGCACTTGTAACGTTCTCGCCGCATGGGTTCGAGTCCTTGGGCGTCCCTCGTTACAATTTCTGCATGCGCCTATATGGCTTAGAATTAAAGTACATTGTGGTTGATAAAACGTATCTCTAAACACTGGGACCCATTCAGTGTCGTACAAAATACTTCCCGCGTTTGTACACTTACCATATGCATTATCATAGTGGAGCTGGGTTGAACGCAAACTTTCGTGTATGTGTATGAACTCGAGCATACATATATACAGTCAAACCTCGGTTTTCGAACATAATCCGTTCGAGAAGGCTGTTCGAAAAGCGATTTGTTCGAAAACCGAAACAATTTTTCCCATTATAATCAATGTAAATAATTTTAATCCGTTCCAAGTCTAAAAAACAACTTTTTCTAATTTTTTTTTTACTATTTTACACCATAAACTGCACTGTATACTGTTTACCATAAATAAGTGTATCCCACTTCTTTTCTTAAACTTTTCAAACCACCCTCTGCTTGCTTTAAAATCAAACCCTTCCGGAATAATGCTAGGATATTTTTTTTTATCAAATCTTCATACAATTGTCTTGCTTTGGCACAAATTGCATCTTCACTAAGAGTATCACCTGCTAACTGTTTCTCACTTACGAAAATCAGCAAAAGTTTCTCCACTTCCTCCAATACCTGTGGCCTTTGTTTGCTAAAAACACTTGATCCTTTAGCCACATCACTTGCTTTAACCTGGTCTTTATTTTTTAGGATGGTGCTTATCGTCGATTTCGCCATCCCAAACTACTTAGCCAACGCAGACACACGAACGCCAGATTCATATTTCGCTATTAATTCTTTTTTAAATTCAATAGTTTTGCGCACTACTTTCCTCTTTTCTTCACCACTTGAACTTGCTTTCTTTGGACCCATGATTAGGGGCTAATACACAATGCAAAGATGAAAAAAGTCAGATTTACGTAAATAAGAACGAACACGTCTGCTCGGAATGAACTTTGATCGCAAATGCGCTACGGAGGAAGCGTCCTTAGCATTCGAGTTCTCTCGGCTCGCGAGTGAGCCGCGTTCGGGTACGCTCGGCTTCTTTCGGTTTGTTCGAGAGCCGAAATTTGGTCGAGTTCTGAGACGTAAAATTCTCGAACTTTTTGGTCGAAAACCGATTTGGTCGAGAACAGAAGCGTTCGATAACCGAGGTTTGACTGTATAAGAAAACTTGTGCTTAACTTATAGCTCTCTTGTTGGTGTATTGGTTTAAGTCACTCGGCACTTGTAACGTTCTCGCCGCATGGGCTCGAGTCCTTGGGCGTCCCTCGTTACAATTTCTGCATGCGCTTATATGGCTTAGAATTAAAGTGCATTGTGGTTGATAAAACGTATCTCTAAACACTGGGACCCATTCAGTGTCATACAACATATATATATATATATATATATATATATATATATATATATATATATATATATATATATATATATATATATATATATATATATATATATATATATCTGCATTCCAAGGGCTTTTTCCCCCTTACAAGAGAGGTAGTCATGTCAACAGCATGCACCCACTCCCACCTATTCCACTCCCATTTTCACTCCTTGTGGATGTCTGCCCTGTATCCTGCCCACTGGTCTGGGTCAGAAGCAATGCAGCAAGACAAAGTACATCCACAGCAAGGCTGCTACACTTAATTGGAAACCCCCCCACCTGTGTCCCCTCAAGCAAAAAAAGAGATGGTGTCCCTTTGGGCTGTGTCAAAATATTATACATACATAATCACTCTCAGCTTCCCCTCATCTCCTGTCCCCTCCCATCTTTGCATCACAGTATCATGTATACACAGCCATTCTCCACTCACCCTAGTCTTTTCCCTTCTCCCTTCCTTGCTCAGCAGACATTCCCCTCTTGCTCAATGCCCCTTTCACTTTATCTATCCATCTCATCCCCCTCAGGTTCACTCCATCCACCTCAGCCTTGCACACCACTTTTACCAATCTTTTTTCACTCTTTGTGTGCACAGCATCCCAACACTCCCTCATCAGCCCCATCCACCATCTCCCCTTCTACCCCCACTCCCCTCTTCACCTCCTTGCCTCCCATCCCATCCAATCTTGCAACCTTGCAACCCCCACCACAGCTCTCAGACATTTCATCTCAAACGGATCCAAACCTCTCCTCTCTGCCTCTCTCAGATTCCAAGCCTCTGGTCCAGACAGTGCTGTAAGCACAATCACCCCTTCATACTTAGTCGTGTGGAGAATGTTTTAAAGTTTTTAAAAGACATCAATTTATTTTATGAAATTTAAAATTGTGTATATGATTGCTTGTATGTGTATCTTGTTTTTATGTGTTTTTGTGAGTGCTTATTGTTTTTACCATTTTGCTTGATTTTTTATATATTTGTATATGATAGATATGCGCTGAATGGCCTACCGGCTCCAGCACTTGGCCTTCAAGCCAAAAATTTCATAAATCAATCAATCAACCCTTCATACATAGATACATCAATGCCTTTTTCCCCCTTACAAGGGAGGTAGCCAAAAAACAAAGATAGAAAATCCACTCCCATCCATTCCATCCCTACACACTACGCTACCATTCACAGCCTTCCCTCCCTCTTATCTTGGCTTCTCCTGGATGACAGGTCATTGCTACATCTCGCCCACTGCCCTGGGTCAGAAGCAATGTAGCAAGACACAGCACATCCACAACAAGGCTGCTTCATTTAATCAGCGTCCCCCTTCTCTGTCCCCTCATATAGAAAAAGAGAAGATGGGTAGAAATCCCTTCAGGCTGTGTCAAAATATAATTCACACTTATTCCCTCACCCCCCTTCCCCCCACCCACTCCCATGCATCATCCATACACAACCATTCTCCTCTCATTCCTATCTTCTGTTGTCTCCCTTCCTTCCTCTACAGACATTGGCCTCTTTACTAATGCCCCTTTTATTCCATCCATCCATCTAATCATTGGTCGCCCCATCATTTTCACTCCTTCCACCCCTTCATACAATATATATACATATATATATATATATATATATATATATGTATATAAATATATATATATATATACATATATATATATATATATGTATATATACATATACGTACACACACACACACACACTTTCAACGAACGGACGGCTTGACGAACGCTCTGAAGAAAAGTGCAGATTGAGGATACCAACGCAAAGAGAAGTGCCTTTTTGTATTTGCAGGGGGGGGGAATTGCTCGTGAGGTAGTGGGAAAGTAAGGAAAGAGGAGAGGGGGAGGGATTACTGGGGAAATGGAAGGTAATGAGGATGTGGAGGACTTGGCCCAGGCAGACGGGCGGAAGGTCAACATGAAACGACCACCGGATGACGAAATGGCAAATAAAAATGTAAAGATTAGAAGTATAGAGAGGAGAAATACAGTAGAAAGTGACGAGAATATGTTCCAGGGATTTAAAGAGGGTGGGGGGGACACAACCCCCCCCAGACTGATAAGACTAGAGGAGAGAGTTGATAAGGTGATCGAGGACTTGGAACGTAAGTTAGGTAATGTAGGCTCCATTCTCCAAAGAATTGAAAGATTGGAACAACTAGAGAAGGCTAACAGAAACTTAACTGAAGAAGTAGAGGACCTAAAAAGACAGTTAGGAAATGTAAAGGAGGAGAATGAGAAATTGAAGAAGAATAGTAATGAAAACAGTGAGAAAATAGCTACAGAAGCTAAAAATTGGAGAATAACTCAAGAAGGGAATAAGGTTTCATTCACTGACATAGTCAAACAGCAATTGAAAGAACATAATGAAGACTCAGTTATTAAAGTGATGAGACAGAAGGAGAATATAGTAAGAGAATTAGCTGACAAAAAGAAATGTATAATTATATTAGGAATGGAAGAGAAACATAACCCAGATAGAACCGCAAGAATCAAGGAGGAAAATGAAAGGGTAAGCAGTTTATTAAAATTAGTCCAGGAAGATGAACCAGAAATTATAAAGGAAATTGAGGAAAAATTCAGACTCGGAAAATATAGTACAGATAAGACCAGACCAATTAAGATTAAATTCAGGTCACAAACAACGGCAGAGAAAATTCTATCCAAGACAGGGAAACTAGCAACAAATGATCAATATAAAAAGGTATGGATAAAAAGAGAAATGAATAAGGAGGAAAGAGAGGCAGAAAAGCAGAAAAGAATTGAAGCTAAGGCAAAAAACGAGGAAAGAACGGAGTCAGAGAAAGAGAGATTCTATTGGAGAGTAGTGAATATGAAAATAAAGCAGTTCGACATACTAAAGAAAAACATAAGGGAAACAGAGAACACAATGGAAGTGGCAGAAAACTAAGAGTGTCTTACACAAATATAGATGGATTGATAACAGGATTGAATGAACTGAATGATTATTTGAAAGAAAAAGAACCGGACATAATGGGAATTGTAGAAACAAAATTAAAAGGCCCACTACCACCCAACAGTGTAGGACATGATACATACAATTATTGGATTAGAAACAGAGAGAAGAAACAAGGGGGTGGAGTTATGTTCCTGACAAAGAAGGATATAAACGTGAAAGGTGTCATATATGGAAAGAATACAGTAGAGATGATTATGATAGAAGTGGAAGACCGAGATAAGAAGAGCAGAAAATTTGTGATCAACTATGTGCCTCCGAAAACAGCCTCATGGGAGGAGAATGAACATAAAAGTATGTTAGAGGACACAAAGATAGCATTAACTAAAATAATGGAAGACGGAGGAAGAATAGTTATGATGGGCGACTTTAATTGCAAAGAAATCTGCTGGGAAGAAATGACAGTAAAGAGTGGTGATGACTCATGGGGAAATGCTCTACTTGAGATGATTACTGACCATTCAATGACACAATGGATACAAGAGAACACTAGGTATAGAAATGAAGAAGAACCATCGAGGCTAGACTTAATAATTACATCTGAACCTAGAATAGTGGACAAGATTGAATATAAAACACCAATAGGTAAAAGTGACCACATATTGATTGAACTGGAACTTAATGAAGAAAAATATATGAAAAGAAATGAACAATATAGAAAAGGAAGAATGATGTATGAAAAAACAAACTTTGATAAAATAAGAGAATTCTTCCAACAAGAAAACTGGGAAGAAATATACAAAGAAGAAACATCAGTGGAAGAGAAATGGAATATTTTGACAAAAATTTACAAAGAAGGAGTGGAAAAGTATGTCCCAAGACAAAAACAAGAAAAAGAATATGTAAAATGCTGGTACAACAAAAGTTGTAGGGAGTTAAAAGACAAAAGAGACAAAGCCTGGACCGGATGGAAAAAAGACAGAAGACCTGAAAAATGGAAAATATATACTGGTTATAGAAATGAATATGTACAAAAGTGCAGAGAGGAAAAAAGAAAATATGAAAAAGATGTTATAGAAAAGTGTAAAGATCAACCAAAACTATTCTACAGATTTGTAAACAATAAACTGAAAAACAAACAAGACTTGGAGAAATTAAGACAAGGGGGAGTTGAATACACTGAGGAAATGGAAATGGCAGAAATTATGAACAAACATTTTAAATCAGTGTTTACAAGGGAAAATATACAACCTGAAGAGATTGAGTGGAAGGAAAAAGTCCCCCCTATGGAAGAAATAGAAGTAACGAAGAATGAAATATTGACACACTTGGGTAATTTTGATGTCAGAAAATCGCATGGGCCAGATGAAATAGCAAACTGGATTCTGAAAGAATGTAGGAATGAACTGGCAGACAAAATACATAGCATAATAAGCAGTTCCTTAAAAGAAGGAAAAGTTCCAGAAGATTGGAAAAAAGCAAATATAGTACCTATATATAAAGGAGGAAATAAAGAAGAACCTACCAACTATAGACCAGTCTCTCTAACAAGTACAATAGCAAAAATATGTGAAAGAATTATCAAAAGTAGATGGGTAAAATACTTGGAAAAAAACAACGTACTAAATCCAAGGCAATTTGGATTCAGACAAGGACGATCATGCGTCACCAATTTAATATGTTTCTATTCAAGGCTAATAGATATAATACAAGAAAGAGATGGATGGGCTGATTGTGCATTTCTAGACCTAAAAAAAGCTTTTGACAAAGTACCACATAAGAAGTTGCTTAAGAAATTAGAATATGAAGGAGGAATACAAGGTAAATTGCTAAATTGGATGGAAGACTTTTTGCAAGAAAGAAAAATGCGAGTAGTGATAAGAGATCAGCACTCAAAATGGAATGAAGTAATAAGCGGTGTCCCGCAGGGAACAGTTCTGGCCCCAATAATGTTTGCTATATATATTAATGATATGGATGAAGGAATTGAAAGCTATATGAGCTTCTTTGCAGATGATGCAAAATTACTGAAAAGAGTGAAAACTGAAGAAGATTGTGAATCACTACAGAGAGATCTAAATAAAGTACAAGAATGGAGTAGGAAGTGGGAGATGGAGTTCAATACAAAAAAGTGTAGTATAATGGAATTTGGAAAAAGCAAAAACAGAATAACAGGATCATATAATTTGGGAGAAGAAGGAATAAAAAGAGTAGAAAATGAGAGGGACCTGGGAGTCATTGTTATGAATAATATGTCACCTGAGAAACATATAAATAAGATTTTTGGAGAAACTTATAATTTAATAAGAACAATCAAAGTGGCATTTACATACCTGGATGAAGAAATGGTGAGGAAAATCCTAGTCACCCTGATAAGACCAAGATTGGAATATGCAGCAACGATATGGTCACCAAGTACAAAAAAATGTATAAAAAAACTTGAAAGAATACAAAGAGCAATTACTAAACTGGCACCAACACTCTCAAAACTATCATATGAAGAGAGACTACAAAAACTTAAACTACAGACACTAGAGCAAAGAAGAGAGAGAGGAGATTTGATAGCTATTTACAGAATCATGAAAGGCATAGAAATTACTGATAGAGAGAATCTGATAAAATGGGATGACAGAAATACAAGAGGACACGGAAAGAAAATAAAAAAAGACAACTATAGAAGAGATTTGAAAAAGAACAGCTTTCCTCACAGAGCAATAGACAGTTGGAACAAGTTAGATGAGAAAGTGGTGTGTGCAAAAACAATACATGAATTTAAAAATAGTTTAGATAAAATGAGATATGAAGACGGGACCTCACGAGCATAGCTCCCCTTCCCGTAAAATACAACTAGGTAAATACAACTAGGTAAATACACACCAATGGCCCCTTTCCCTCTTTTGAGGTAGTTATCCCAGTCAAAATTATTTCTTGACTTTGAAGAACAATATGGAAAGGGTTCCTTAATCTTCTCAGTCATGTTTAGTTAAATTCTATAAAGCTTGTGTAAATACAGTAGTAGCATTCTTGTCCTCTTACTATGGAAAGATGAGAAATGGAAAAAGTGGTGCCCCAAGAGTGACAAAGAAGATTTAGGAAGAACAGCAATCATTCAGACCATTACCCTCAATCTTTTGCAGGAAACCCACATCTTCCAAAACAGGAGAAATGAGTGATACTGAAAATTGAAAGTTAAAATTTGCACTAGTTTTCCTTTTGTGATGGGAATATTTATTTCTATGTTTTTCTTTCAACAGGTCAGCATTCTACGGAAATTTATCCCTGAGATCAGTCGAAAAGATATTACAAGAGGACCTGCAGGTGTGCGTGCTCAGGCATTGAGCATTGATGGCTCCCTTGTGGATGACTTTGTTTTCCAGCGAGAAGTTAATTGTGAAGTTGGCTCACGTATTTTGCACTGCATGAATGCACCATCCCCTGGAGCAACATCTTCCCTTGCAATTGCAAAGATGATTGCAGATAAATTACATGAAGAATTTAAGCTATAGGAATTTCATTGTTTTTGGTATGTTATGATATAAATCAGGGTTGTGTGGTATTACCATGGTTGACCAATGTGTATACAGATGGGATGGTAAGGTGGGGTGGCAAGAATAGAAGGTTGAAATTTGTAGATGGGAATGGAAAGACATGGTATGTGAATCATTTATTTGGTGATGATGTGATTGCAGGTTATTCTGAGGAGAGACTGAGGAATTTGGAAAGATATTTGAAAGAAGGAAGTTGTGAGTGAATGTAGGCAAAAGTAAAGTGATGAGATATGTAAGGAATGATGGTGGCAGGTTGAATTTGAGTGTGAAGGGTAAGAATCTTGAGGGAATAGAAAAAAGTTTGAAGTGTCTGGTTCTGTTTCACTATGGTCTTGGATCATGTGTTGGACTAGTGATTGATAACTATTACCCTCCCAGATGAGAGCTCAGAGTTCATATTTATCTGATCTGTGGGTAATGCTGTGACCTTATACACACACACACACACACTAATCACTCTGATAAGACCAAGATTGGAATATGCAGCAACGATGTGGTCACCAAGTACAAAAAAAAATGTATTAACAAACTTGAAAGAATACAAAGAACAATTACAAAATTGGCACCAACACTCTCAAAACTATCATATGAAGAGAGACTAGCAAAACCTGAGCTACAGACACTAGAGCAAAGAAGAGAGAGAGGAGATTTGATAGCTATTTACAGAATCATGAAAGGCATAGAAATTATTGATAGAGAGGATCTAATAAAATGGGATGATAGAAATACAAGAGGACATGGAAAGAAAATCAAGAAAGACAGCTATAGAAGAGATCTGAAAAAGAAAAGCTTTCCTCACAGAGTAATAGACAGTTGGAACAAGTTAGATGAGAAAGTAGTGTGTGCAAAAACAATACATGAATTTAAAAATAGTTTAGATAAAATGAGATATGAAGACGGGACACCACGAGCATAGCTCCCCTTCCCGTAAAATACAACTAGGTAAATGCACACACACGGACATGGAAAGAAAATAAAAAAACTGCTACAGAAGAGATCTGAAGAAAAACAATTTTCCACATAGAGTGGTAGACACTTGGAACAAACTGGACAAGGAAATAGTGTGTGCAAAAACCATTCATGAGTTTAAAAGCAAACTAGACACTGCGAGATACAAAGGCGGGACACCACGAGCATAGCTCCCCTTCCCGCAAAATACAACTAGGTAAATACACAAATTCTTCCACATGAGAGCTGCAGTGCTGGTTCACAGTGCAGCGATGCTGAATTTATTTTAACCTTGAGTGGGAATCCAATTTGGACTGCTGAAGTAGTGGTACCACTGTGCTTTTGAACTGTATGGTGGTGGTGAATAGGGAAGTGGATGTGGAGGTGAATTATGGAATAAAGGAAGTGAGTAGATTTTGAGATAGAATGAAGAGTGTTATAAGAAAAGGTATTTAGGGATGAATATAAAAGTAAAGTTGAATGAAAAAGTGAGTGTACCCATGGCTGTATGGAGTATAAGGGAGATGGAGAGGAAGGGCTTCAGTGTTATTAAGATGAAATGTAAGGTTTTACAAAAATTTATTTTGAAAAATGTAAAGGTGAGGGAGAGAATGGGGATGGGAGCAGTTGGACTGGATAAGAAATAAATGCTGAGGAGGTTTGTGTATATAAAAATAAACAAGAAAGACTTTCAAATAGAATGTGAAAAACAGAAGTGGATGGAGTGAGCATGAATAGAAGACAAAAAATGAAATGAACAGATGGGTTGAAGGAGGCTTTGCATACATTTGAAACATGTCGAGCAAGGAACATAAAGTGCAAAAGTTAAGAGTGAATGGCAGGAGATTGTGAATGGATGAAGGGATGATGTGGCCTAAAATGATGTTCTCCTTATCAGCCTCATAGATAATATTGAGGAAATAAAGAGGGGGTCACCATGTGATGAAGTAGTGGTGGTAAACCAGCTCCAGCTGTCAGGCTCTGCTGTAGAAAAGCTATGCCTAGCTGCATTACTTTTGAACCAAACAGTGTGGCAGGGGACAGGGTGACCCTTCATCCCTTAGTTGCTTAGATGGAGAGGGAGGGTTGATGTTTTTAAAGGTCTTTGGTGTATGTATACATACATACATATACCAAAGGCTTTTTCCCCCTTACAAGGGAGGTAGTCAAAAAGAAAAAGAGCATAAAAACCATTCTCACCCATTCCATTCCTCCCTCTTATCTTGGCACCTCCTGGATGATGGGTCATCCCTGCATCTTGTCCACTGCCCTGGGTCAGAGACAGTATCACAAGACACAGCACATCCATAGCAAGGCCGCTTCATCAAATCGGCGACCCCCCCTCTCCGTCCCCTCCTGCAGAAAAGGAGAAAATGGGGAGAAATCCCTTCGGGCTGCGTCAAATTTTTCTCACACATACTACGTCACCCCCCATCCCCCCACTCATTCCACCTCATGCATCACAACATCATCCATATACAACCATTCTCCATTCACCCCTGTCATCTGTCCTCTCTTGTCCTTCCTCAACAGATATTCCCCTCTTCCCCAAAGCCCCTTTCACCCCATCCATCCATCTCATCCTAGGTCACCCCTTCATGTTCACTCCCTCCACATCTGGCTTCCATACCTCTTTTACTAGTCTTTCTTCACTCATTCTTTCCATGTGTCCAAACCATCCCAATACTCTGTCATCCACCCTATCTCCCAACTCCTTTACCACCCCTGTTCTCCTCCTCACCTCCTCATTTCACACTCTATCCAGCCCAGTAACCCCTATCATACTTCTCAGATACCTCATCCCAAACACATTCAAACTCCTTCTCTCTTCCTCTCTTATGTTCTATGTTTCTGTATGTATGTATATATATATATAATGAAATGAATACGATTAGATGCTACAGGTTGGACATATACTTGCACATCTAATCTGTACAGGACCCACCTTTACAGGCTTGAAGCAGTGAGAAGAGCTGAAGATGGATCTGTTCACAAAATTCTCTGAATATACAAGATGATACACCTGTATATAATAAGAAAACCCAACTCATGTTTCACTACAAGAGTTATTGTGTATATAAATGAGGAAATACAATATATACATTGTATTGTGTATTCCCTGTCTTATATAGATATCAGTTGTTCATGTATAGATATATTTGTATATATGTATATGTATGTATAATAAATCCTGTCTCTCTTCTCTTTACTATATCTGAACTAATGGAAAAGTTGATCCTAGATAGAATCAGAATGCACATATCAACTTCATTAAATCATTATGGATTTGAAGAAGGCCACTCCACCAGCTTACTACTCATTAACATTACCAATCAAGTGATTGAAGGCTTAAAAAAAAAAAAAGTTCCTTATGACAGAATGGAAGTAGTGGCAATGGACATAAATAAAGCTTTTGACATAGTCTAAGCATTCTGTAATAAATATATATATATATATATATATATATATATATATATATATATCTAAAAAAGTAAAAAACTTATAACTAAAATAAATCATAGAAATTGATATACACAAGAGATGACATCTAATAGTTGGGATACTTACTACCTGGTAGAAAATGCAGAGCAACTCTGAAACAATCATTCAGTAGAGACCAAAACACCATGTAATTAGTCCCCCAGGCAGTACCAATATAAATTTTTTATACATGAACTTTCCCCCCAAAACTCATTGCATAACACCAGTTTCTACATATACAAATGAATTAACAATAACACTTCAGCACTGCAATTACAAGATAGTAACCATAAACATTCAAATTTACTTCAAAGCTAGAGCTGTAAGCACTCCTACAGAATCTTACTATGAAAAAAAAATGTCTTGTGTTGAATAAGTGAGAGACCACTTCTATATTATTGGCTGAAAGCAATTGGAGGAAGGTAGCTTTCGTCAGTTGTTGTTGTTGTTGTTTTTGTTGTTCCCTAACCTGTCTGGCCAAGCAGTCCCGTCTCCCTGAGGAATGTCATGGCTGGAACAGGGTGTTCTCACAAATCCTTTATAATGTACATTGGGATGTTGGCATGCATGATTGTGTACAATGCAGTCTTCCAAAACATGCTATATAGTATGGGGTGAAGTGTTGCATCTTGGACAGTTACCTGCAATGTGGTCATCCAGCCTCTTCTGGTCGTTTAAAAGTAGCTTTCACCAGTTGTTAGCTCTCTTTATATTTGAGAGCTTAGACTTTGTATGGAAGTTGAATGTCAACCCTGAAGCACCTCTAGATGGAGGTGAGGGGGTTTACATGTTTTGAAAATGGACAGCATGGAGATGATTCTCTCTGTTGTCTATCTTGTTGGATCATCAGTATCTATCATTGTTTCCTCAGTCTAGTAACAAACATCAGATACCAAAGATGCAACTACTGCACAGTAGACATAGAACACATTCTACCACACTGCCTTTGATTCACTCCAGACAGCTCTGAGTTACTGACAAGCTGAATTGGGGTAGCTATGGCCAGGTTACTTGAGGCTCTGGGTCTTCAGTAAGAGAACCAGGATAATGGATAATTTGGTTGATATAAACCCTTACATCCAGACTACATGGCATATAAAATTTTCTACCTCTGATAAATATTCAAACATGTCTATAGTACATACAACATATACCAAGGCTTTTCCCCCCTTACAAGGGAGGTAGTCAAAAAGAAAAAGAACATAAAAACCATTCCCACCCATTCCATCCCTAAATACATTCCACCCTCCACCCTCTTATCATGGCACCTTCTGGATGAGGGGTCATCCCTGCACCTTGTCCACTGCTCTGGGTCAGAGGCAGTGTTGCAAGACACAGCACATCCACAGAAAGGCCACTTCATTAAATCGGCAACCCCCCCCCCTTTCTCCATCCCCTCATGCAGAAAAGGAGAAGACGGGGAGAAATCCCTTCGGGCTGTGTCAGCTTTTTCTTGCACATACTCCCTCACCTCCCATCCCCCACCCACTCCACCTTATGCATCACAACATCATCCATATACAACCATTCTCCACTCACCCCTGTCTTCTGTCCTTTCCTGTCCTTCCTCAACAGACATTCCCCTCTTCCCCAAAGCCCCCCTCACCCCATCCATCCATCCCATGTTCACTCCCTCCATATCTGCCTTCCATACCTCTTTCACTAGTCTTTCCTCACTCAGTCCTTCCATGCATCCAAACCAACCCAATACTCTTTCATCTATCTCCTAACTCCCTCACCACCCCTGTTCTCCTCCTCACCTCTTCATTTCCCACTCCATCCAGCCCAGCAACTCCCATCACACTTCTCAGACACCTCATCTCAAACACATTCAAACTCCTCTCCTCCTCTTTTATGTTCCATATTTCTGCCCTATACAGTGCTGTTGGCACAATCACTCCTTCATACAGTCTCCTCTTAGCCTCCATTCCCAAATGTCCATTCTTCATTACACCTTTCAATCCACCAAAGCATTCACTCACTTCTCTCAATCTACATTCCACCTCCACTCCACCCTTTCCAGCCACATTTGCACCCAAGTATCTAAAACTATCCACTTCCTCCAGTCGCTCTCCCTTAATGCTCACTTTCAGTCTGCTGCCACTTTCACCCCTTGTACATCTCATCACCCCACCTTTACCCATATTTATCTTCAACTTTCTTCTTTCACACTCTCCCAAACTCTGTCACCAACTTCCTCAATCCCCCCTCTGATCCTGCCACAAGCGCAGCGTCGCCCGCAAACAACAGCTGGCCCACCACCCACCCCTCTCCATTTTCTTTAAACATCTCCAATCCCTGACCCACCACCCTTGCATTTACCTCTCGCACCACCCCATCCATGTATAATTTGAACAGCCAGGGCGACATAACATATCCCTGATGAAGTCCCACCTTTACCTCGAACCACCCACTCTCCACTTCCAATCCTGACACATGCTCTACTACTCTCGTAAAAACTCTTGACAGCTCCTAGAAGCTTTCCTCTGCAAAACCTCCCACAGTGCCCTCCCCCCGTCTACCTTGTCATAAGCCTTTTCCATATCCATAAAAGCCCAAAAAACATCCTTACCTTTTCCAATAGCTTCTCACTTATCTGTCTTACCACAAAAATCTGATCCACATAACCCCTACCTGTCCTAAATCCACACTACTCCTCGCCAATCACTCCCTCTGTTCCTCTCCTAATCCTCTCAATTAAGATCCTCCCATAAGCCTTCCCAACTACACCCAACAAACTAATCCCTCTGAAACCACCACACTCACACCTGTGCAAAGTGGAACTATACAGGCACTCCTCCAGTCCTCCGGCACTCTACCCTCTCTCCAGCAAACATTAAATAACCTCACCAGCCAGTCCACCATCACTGTACCTCCTTTTTTTAGACATTCTGCATGGCATCCATCCAGACCAGGTGCCTTACCTGTTCTCATCATCTTAACAACTGCCTTCACTTCATCCTTCCTTATTTCTCCTCCATTTTCCTCACTCATCACGGTCATTTTCTTAACACTTCCCACTGCAACTACCTTTCCCTCCCTATCCTCCTTCACATTTAGCAACTCCCTAAAATACTCTGCCCATCTTCCCCTTACTGCCTTCTCTTCCATTATCATCTCTCCATCTGCACCTTTTACCTTTTCTTCTCTACTTGATTCACCTCCTCTTCCTCTCTTAATTTCTTTCCAAAACATCTTTTTATTACTTTCAAAATTTTCTGTCATACTCTTACCCCATTTCATATCTGCTCTCCTCTTTCCCTTCTTTACCTTGTGGTTAACTTTTCTTTGTACCTCTCATATGATTCCCTCATCCTATTTTGTAACCAATCTGTGAAAGCTCACTTCTTCTCTTCTACAAACATCTTTGTTTCCTCATCCCACCATTCACTACCCTTTCTTCTATTTCTTCCCATCCTTCTTGTTCCACACACCATCTTTGCACACTTTGTGACTCCCTCCTTGAACCATCCCCATTCCTCCTCCACTCCTAGCTCTATTCTATCCTTCACTCCCTCCCACTCCTCTCTCAGCTTCTTCTTGCACTCCTTTTCCTTTTCATTTAAAGAGTTCACTTTAAGCACCTCCCTACCTTTTGTCCTTTTCCTCTTTCTCCATCTATCCTTCACTCTCAACTTACCTTCCACCAAAAAAATTGATCTGATATTCCCCTACTCTCTCCCCTTAGCACATGTACATCCTTAACTCTTCCTATTGTACTCCTATCTACCACTACATAGTCCATTAATGCTCTTCCACCCTTCCATCCACCACCCTCCCCCATGTGTACTTATGCTTGACTTTCTTCTGAAACACTGTATTTGCTATCCTCAACTCCTTTCTAGACACATCTCCACCATCAACTCTCCACTACGATTCTTTCCTGGAACTCTACATTCCCAACCACTCTGTCAATTGGTTCATTTCCTACCCTAGCATTACGGTCTCCCAGTACTACTACATTGACGTTCTTCCCTAATCCTTCTATGCACTCATTTAAATATATCCAAAAGCCTCCCTTTCTTCTACACTCTTCTCATTACCAGGCCCATACCCACAAGAAATAGAAAAGTTTTGCCAAGGAAATCATGAATACACAGAAGAACAAGAAATGGCAGAAGTTATGAACAACCACTTCAAATCGGTTTTCACAATTAAGAACACACCTAACTGTGAGGGAACAGAGAGACAGAAATCCCCTCAATGAAGGAAATAACTGTAACAAAGAAGGAAATCAACAACCAAATAAAGAACCTAGATGTCAGAAAATTGCATGGTCCAGATGGAATTACAAGGAATGTGTAGAGGAATTAACAGATAAAATACGTTATAATCAAATGCTCGCTTAAAGAAGGTAAGGTACCAAAAGACTGGAAAAATGCAAACATAGTACCAATACACAAAGGAAGAAAATCCAACTAACTACAGACCGGTCTCCCTAACAAGCACAGTGGCTAAGATATGTGAAAAAGTGATCAAAAGTAGATGGGCTAAACACTTGGAAGAAAAATCTATACTAAACCCAAGCCAATTTGGATTTAGACAAGGGAGATCATGTACAACAAATCTAATCTGTTTGTACTGGAGACCAAGAGATGTAATAGATAAGAGGGATGGATGGACAGACTGTGCCTATCTAAACCTACAAAAGGCATTTGACAAAGTACCACACAAGAAATTAATAAGAAAATTAAAATCAATAGGTGGCATCACAGGTAAATTATTAGAATGGATGGAAGATTTCCTGACTGGGAGAAAAATAAGAGTAGTAATTAGAGACAAATACTCGAAATGGGAAGAAATGATAAGTGGTGTTTCACAAGGGTCAGTGCTGACTCCAGTCATGTTTGCCATATACATAAACGACATGGATGAAGGAGTTGAATGTTATATGAATTTCTTCGCAGATGCTGCAAAAATATTAAAGTAAGAACAGAAGAGGACTGTGATTATTAGAATCAGACCTGGACAAAATCTGGAAATGAATTCAAAAGTGGGAAGTGAACTTCAGTATCAAGAAGTGTAGCATAATGGAGTTTGAAAAAAGCAAAAACGGAATTTTAAAAAATTACAAAATTGGCGAAGAAGAAATAAAAAAAAGTGCACTCGGAAAGAGACCTTGGAGTATTAATCAACAAAGACATGACACCGGATAAACATATAAACAAAATAGTCAGTGAAACCTACAACATATTAAGGTCAATGAAAGTGGCATTTGACTACTTGGATGAAGAAATTACTAAAAAAAATATTAGTTACATTGATTAGACCAAAGCTGGAATATGCAGTGATACTATGGACACCCAGTACTAAAAGGAATATAAGAAAACTAGAAAGAATACAGAGAGCAACAACAAAGTTGGCACCTAGCTCTTTCCAATTTAACATACAAAGATTATCAAAATTGGAACTAGCAACACTAGAGCAGAGAAGAGAAAGATGTGATCTATTAACTATATTTAGAATCATGAAAGGAATGGAAATCCTTGACAGGAATGATTTACTATAAAATGACAATGGAAAAACAAGAGGTCATGAAAAGAAACTCAAAAAGGATAACTATAGAAGAGATCAGAAAAGAATAGCTTCCCACACAGAGTGCTGAATATATGGAGTAACTTAGACAAAGAAACAGTGTGTGCAAATACTATTCAAGATTTTAAGAAAAAACTTGATGCTGAAAGATACAAAGACAAGCCACTACAATCATAGCTCCCTTCCCGTGTAATACAACTAGGTAAGTACATCTCCCTTCCCAGTTTCACCTTCATCCACATTAACTTTGAGGAAACCCCTTTCCACTCCACCACATGCTTACCTATCTCTTTACTTACTAGTATAGCCACCCCTTCTCTCCCTTGCCTTCTCTTCACTCCTGACAACCTCCCAGTTACACTCCCAAACTCACATTCACCCTTCCCTCCCAACTTAGTTTCACTCAAAGCCAATACATCCATCTTGCCTCTCACAAACATACTACCTATCTCTTCCCTTTTACTCTCATCTGTACCACATCCACACACATTAAAAGACCCAAACCTTTGGGTGCTGTCTATAGTACATTGACATTAAATG
The DNA here is from genome assembly GCF_046742065.1 of Oratosquilla oratoria. Taxonomy (NCBI): domain Eukaryota; kingdom Metazoa; phylum Arthropoda; class Malacostraca; order Stomatopoda; family Squillidae; genus Oratosquilla; species Oratosquilla oratoria. Next base: position 3,260,870 of record NW_027467710.1, read on the forward strand.
TATATATATATCTGTATATCAAAAGGCTTCTTCCCCTTATTTGGGAGGTAGCCAACTAAAGTAGTAGTAGTAGTATAGGTTTATTCAACAATATTAAATACAATTAGACATACATATATACATTTTTTACAAAATTGGTAGTTGAAAAGGGAGAGCGAGAAGCAAAGCTTATGGGGAGTTGCTCTCCCTCAAGGAAAAAAAATTATTTTTATTTATTTATTTGTGTTACATGTTAGTATGGTACATACACATCTACACACATATATACACACATACATGCATACACATGAATTGCAACCCCCCTACCCATCCCGCCCTCATCCATCTCCTGTATGTTTACTTTCTATCATAGCATTAACACAGAGATGAAAAAACATTTAAAATAAATAAGGTGTTCAAGTAACTGGAAACATTGTTAATGTGTACTCATGAATCCAAGTGGGAGTGTCTCTTAGTACTTCACACTAATGGACTTCAGGACCTGTCCCTATTATAAGAGGGGTGAGGAAGAAATGACAAGCACCTGTTTGTGGTGGTACTGGAAGATGGACAGAAGAGTTACCCATTTTCAAAATCTGTCATTTCCCTCACCTCTATCAGGAGGTGCAACCTTGAGTGGGTGACACTCTGTCTTGATTTCAATTGAAAGCTATTTCTTACACCTTTTTGATGCATGAAGAGCTGATAACCAGCAACTGCTCCCCTTTTTCTAGCATTTAAAGCTTGTGAAAATAGAAACAATCACATCGATACAACACCTACCCACATCAAAAACAAATATAACCCATTGAACCACCCCTCCTATCTCATGACCTTAGGAGTAAAGGGTTGCCCTGTTTCCTGCCACACTGTTTGGGACAAGAGCATCGTCGTAAAGCATAAGTATCTTTTAGATAAAACGTATGAAACATGATATCTACCATCATTGAAAGAAAGAAGAGAAAGAGACAATGTGATAGTAATGTACAGGTCATTAAGGAGAAGAATAAGCATTTCATAGTCTGAGACAGTACAGACTCAAGATGATGATATGGATTAATGTCACAAACTCCTCCCATCAGTGCCCCTTACAGAGGACTTTTTAGCGTGAAATTTAATGAAACATGCCCTTGGTTTAAATTCGCCAATGGCAGGATTCCAACCGCCATCCCCTTGACCTTCGCCACAAGTAACAACACCCTAACCTCAGCCAGCAAACTTCCTGTGAATCCCAGAATAGCTTAGAAATTGAAATAGCCCAAGTGGAAACCAAAGTAGACTAAAAATTAAGTATGATATTTGGAGAAAAAGAGACAAGAGCCCACAAGTCAGCTCCTTTTCTTGTATATTATAATTGGGTAAATGTGATACAGTTTAACGTCACTAACTCCTCCATTGGGAGGCTAGGATGGTGTCCCTTTACAGAGGACTTTATAGCTTGGAATTTAATGAACCATGCCTATGGTTCAACTATGCTGGTGGCAGGGTACACACCGCCATCCCCTCGACCATCGCCGCAAGTAATGACGCCCTAACCCACTTAGCCAACGAGCTTCTTATAATCAAGTAAATACAGTTGGGTCTAAAAACTAGAGATGGTTTACTCCCACTTCTTTCCAACATTGCAGACCCCCTCCTCTTCCATTCATCTTTGAAGCAGATGAAAAAATCATCTTCTTGGGCTACCTTATTCCTTTATTGATACACAATTTCCTTTCATTCCTTTATTTTGCATGCATGCCTTATAAGGAGGAAGAAGCCTTTGGTATATAGATAGAATAGATATACCATCTGCATTCAGAGCTTCACCTCATTCTGTCTTGCTTTTGACCTCGCTCCACTCACTTCTAGTTTCCATGCTTTTCTTCTGTTGTCTATTCTTCCCAATGCCTAAATGACCTCAGCACACTCTGGTCTTCCCAGTTCAACAGCTTTCCTTCCACTTCTATTCCTTGCCTCACATTTTCTATGCATTCACTATCAAATACCTATTTCTCATAACACTATTCCACATCTATATTTACTTGCTTACTTTACTTTTACAGTTCTCCACATCAACAACTTCAATACAAATTAGTAAGGAAGGTTATATTGGGGCAACCTGACATAGGTCATGAATTAAACTCTCGTTTCCCCAAACCTCCTCCAGTGATAGTTTGAAGGGAATTGTTTTTTGAATAACTTTAGTAATTTATCAAACTTTGAATGTCCACAGTTCATTTTTACATTTTCCTCATATATCATCAGGATTCAATTACATTTCTCTCAAAGAAATATTTGGATCTTGCAAATCTTGGAACCAACTCAGTCACTGTGGTGGTCATGGGTGGCTTTGTGTTGAGATAAGCCACTACTTGACTATACCATCCTAACACTATACTTATTTTGAGATATCCTGGTTTCCAAGTCTTTTCATGATTGTCCAATATATATATATTTTCTCTTTCTTTTTTTCAGATTTTATAAAGTACTTCGTATACAACACATTTTGTACACATTAACAAGCATGGGTGTCAGCACTGATCCCAGGACTCCACTAGTTACTTTCCTTCATCCTATCTTATCCATTATTATAGTCCTCATGTATTGGTTGGCCTTTCAGGAAATCCTTCATCTACTACAAGGGGTTTTAGTTTTCCAACAAGTTCCATTTTCATATTAATGATTTACCAGGTACATTATCATAGGCAATCATCAGATCTACATATGCACGATCCACCCAGCCTCTCTTGGTACACATTACCCGCTCTTGAATAGAAATTTAACAGGCTCTATATATACACATCCTTCTAGTTCTGAAACCATAGTGATTTTCTGCCAAAATGTTTATCTATTCAAGGTATTTTATCAACCTATCTCTCACAATTTACCCAATGTGTTGGTCAGGGACACTGGTCTGTAATTCAAGGGTTTATCCTTACTTCCCCCTGTGTGGATTGGCACCACATTAGCCCTCTTCCAATCCTGAGAAACTATCCCTTGTGCTAATGAATGCACAATGAGGTTATGAATTATGTCTACCAACTCTCTACATTCTTTAAGTATTCAGTTTGAAATCATCATATGAATTGCAGCTTTCCACACATCTGTTTTAAATAGTTTGTATACTTTTTTCACTTCTAATTTTACATTTTTTAACCCAATATTTCTGTTCTCACCCTTCTCAACAAAGTCATTTTCTTTAGTGAAAATGATTTCCCATCATCTTTCACCTTTTACTAAATATTTCCATGGAGTGGATTTTTTTTTTATTTCAATACAAGTTGATGAATCATTAGGGAACATGAATGAAAAAAGTGAATTAAAGTGACAGAAGATCTTTTGGTTTGAGATGGGAGCATGCCACAAGGTCATTGGATTTTTTTTTTTTTTTTCCCCAGGCTTCGTATCTGAAGAATGTCCAGAAATGGAGTAATCTATACCATTGCATCACTACATAAAACAACCTAATAGATGAAATAATCCAATCTGAAGCCATAAATAAGTATAAAGCTAAATTTGACTGACAGATAATTTATCAGGTATCATATAACACCTTGTAATTAGTCCCCTAAAAAGCAGTACCAATACAATCTGCCTCTTTCCTCACTACTTTCAGCCAGTGACATAGAACAGTCTCACACAAACAATAGTCCAGAATTCCATGAGAGATCTATGGAAAGGGTTAAGGACTGTTGTTGGCCACTGTGATGCTGCAGTTTTTCAGTTAGTAAAACTTGAGACAGCAGCTATATAGCTTCATATAATCACATGAAATGAACTGTCCATTTCAGTTTTACTTAAATCCTATATTATAGAAATATATTGTATATATAATTCCATATATATAAATACTATACATGCACAACAATTCACAATTTCTCAACTATTCCAAGTATTTCTAGATGCATAACTACTTGGAATAGCATAGAAAGTGATATAGCGCAAGCTCAAACAATACACAAGTTCAAATCAAAATATGATAATTGGAAATCAAGAATGTACATTAAGTTGGAACTGTACATGAATTTAAGGCTAGGTATGATAAAAGATTAGAGAATAGGAGATGGGGCCCAATGAGCATAGCTCCTTTCCTGAATACTGTACTACAATTAGGTAAATACAAGCACAATAATTACCTAGATACATTTGGTTCAGCCTAAGATTTTTTTATGTATTCATGTATAAATGGATATACATGTAGAATACATTAGAATATACATATTTATAAATAATGGGTAGTTCTATGTAAATTAACATAGTATTGGAGAATAAGAGACTCAATTCAAATTCAATAATTATATGGATACATGGATTCTGGCAGTGTTGGTGCGTTTTACTGTACAAGATAATTCATAAATGAACTGGACACCTGTGGATTGCATAAGGGTTAAGTGAATGGGTGACCATACATGGCCTGTTTTAAGAAGTGGCTACCTAAAGTGTGCTTTGAACTGACTACCTAAACTAAGTCTTAATATATATAATAGTACTTACTGGAATGAAGTAAATGCAAGTGATATTCACAGTTTAGATATAATTGTTTGGGTTGTATTCTTGGAAGGTTATCAGTTTTCAAGTATTTTTGTGTAATATGTGTAGCTATGTATCTGTATAGGTGGATTTAGAAAGCTATTCTGTGTTGAGCAAAAAAGAGAGAAAAAAATGGGGTGACATCATGTCTCATTTTAAGGCGTGTTGGTGCCCCTATATGATTTATTCCAGTAGTTTCAGATGGGTGGCTGTATGGATGCACAAGGTTTACAAGCATTTACAAGGTGAATATAAATTGCTACACAACTGAATACATGGCCACCAGGATTTGAACTTAAGCTATGTTGGTGTAGTACTCTATCAACTAGTGTAAAGATATGTTCCCAACTTAGTTAATAGTAAGCTTGGTGGTTGTAAAGGTGGATGTATCTACCTTCTGATACAGGACATTTCTAGCCCACATATGAACATTGTGCTTCTTGTTCTGTAAGTTTATGCAATTGCATAACAATAAGTGTTCATTTTGTATTCAGCTTGTAAATGCTAGTGAACTTTACTTGTCTATACATTTACAATATTGAAACAACTGGAAAAGGATACCACCATACCTCACTGGGGAAGTCCATGGCCCTAATGCCCCTCACCCCTAAATCTGCCAGTGCATATCTGCAGCTCTGTACAGATATTTAGAGGCAAGAAACCTAATCCCATCATCCTCTTTTGGTTATGGTGGGACCAATGAGAGGATTCCACAAAGTGGTGCACTTGGGACAGACTCATTTTACTGCTGCTCATCTTCAAAAGCCGTAAACACTCATCCCCTTCTGGAGGTGCAGCCCTGGGTTGGCACTTGGTGTCTGGTTGGCCCCAAGATATCCATTAGGTTCATCTGTGTTTCCTCCACTTTTTCACATAAAGAGCAACGGCTTCTTTCTTACTACCATAATAGATCCTGTTATAGTGAATTTGATATATAATGAACACCATATTTCTTCTGAACTACCTACTGAAAAAATGAACCTCATTCTATATTTAAGACAGAATTTCTGAAAGAATGATGCAGTCTAAATACTCATGACTGCAAAACTCTTGGATACATCAGATCCCTCCATCCCTGAAATGGTTCATTATACCAATAGTTTACTGTAGCATAAGGTGATAAAATAAAAACAGTCCTACACTGATTCAATACATTTAATGTTACCATGTATATTAGATTTTTTCTTATGATTTGTACATTGGCTGGGGTGACAGTGTATTTTATGTGTTGTTTTATATTAAACTTCTATTTTGGGTAATGGCTGATGAGATGAATTTAAATATCTAATATACACAAACTTACATATATAAGGTATTCTACCCAGACATATAGAAGAAACTATATTAAGTCATTTGTGATATGGTATTGCTGTTGTAGGATACAATATTATTAAGGATTAAATAAGGTATGTGCCTTGCAGGTATGCCAGTTTCATAATTAAAAGCAATGAATAATTTAAGCATTGTACAGGCCCGTGCAGATGGGGGGTGCTGGGGGTGCCAGAGCACCTGCCCTTTGCCCTGTGCCCCAAAAGTGCCCTTCACAAAAATATATAAAAATGAATGAAAAATTATTTCTCACAGGCTTTTTCCATTTTCTTACCATTCAGGAATTATAATGTGGAAAATGGTGTTGCACCCTACCAGATAGTTGCCAAATACAAATAATACAAGAGTGAAGTTCCCAATTTCCAGCCCAAAACACCTGCCCCTTGCAATGTATGTGCACATTACTGGTATTGTAGTGTAATTTTGACCATATATGCCTATGGTTCTGTACAGCACAACTGCTGTAGTTACTATTTTTTATATTTGTAACCCCTTTATTTTGTTGTTGTTTTTTTTTTTTTTTTACAATATTTGTTCAAAGTCAAGGTGTACACATGTGACAAAATAGGATTTTGTTTGATTGAGACCTCATTTTACCAAGAGTGTGACCCTTAAATGAAATAATGTTTACCAAAGTGAAAATGCTAGGTTGAAGGGGTTGATTCGAATTGCATTTTTGTTTTTCACTAGGTCTTCTGTTATTTCTTTGGAAGAGGGAAAATAAAGGAAGTCCATTTTATGGAGTTTGGTTTTGTATTTTTGAAGGATTTATAAATTGAATGACCAGGAAATGGATATTAGAGAAAGAAACCCACTTCCAAGATATGGTGAGATTTTAAGCCAAATCACATTGAAGAACCTCTGAACAAAGTTTATTGAACCTTAGTATTTAAAAAATAAAAAGTGCAATAATTTTTTGTAGTGAACATATTTTTACTTAACACTGAATTAGTTTTATATTGAATACTAAGTGTATTTAACAGCATTAAAAGACATTACAGATGGAATGTGACCTTGCTCAACCTGTCAGAATTGTTCTTTAATCTAACAACATATGTATTTGGTTGTTAGCGTTTTCATCTTATTTATTTTGTTTAGTGTTAGAACTGTGTTCTCAATCTCAGGACAACTGTTGAATCCAAAATATGAATGGTAAATGTAGACTGGAGTGCAAATTGCAAAATGAACATTTACACAAGGTGCATACTTGATGTTCTATGCACCGAGTTCGGTGTCTAGTATGCTCATGTAGGAGCAGTCCTCTATCTGATACTGTACAAGTTAATAGAAAATTTGAAGGAGCTGGGAGTTGTTTTTTTTATCAAAATTCCTTGTATTAAATCCTGCATTGTGCTGGTTTAGTTTATGGGTTGTTGGAATAAAATGCCAAACGACTTTATACAGATCAAATAAGCCCTCCCCCTCCCAACCCAGATTCAGCCTTACCAACATAGGAGGAGGAATTTTTATTTGCCATTTGTTTTCAGTGGATGAGGAGGAATTCGCCATGATAACAGTAAAGAAGTGGAGACAAATCAGTTCCAATTTTTGGACCATGCTGTAGATAACCTGTGTGTTGCTATAATAATAATGATAATAAATTTATTTGGCAAAGAATCAATATACATGAAGTGCAGATAATTACAAGAACACATGGTTCGAAATTATTACTGCAAATTGCCAAGGATAACACTGTGTTTGACCCAAATATTGTGGAAGAGAGCATGAGAAGGGGTAGAACACGACAGTGTTTCTTCAATGGTGTGGCCGTGAGATGTAAATCACACCTTCATGGTAATAAAACTATGTCCGTCCACCATTGCCACAGGTAAGATAGTAACTTGAATTGTTTTAATTGGTATTCAGAATATAATTAATCGTGATTCGCTGCCACCATCACAACCACATAGAATTGTTATTTAAACATGTAGTAATTCGTGGACACCACACGGTTTGATTCTATTCCCCCCCTCCCTTAGGTTTTAGATACTACGTTGCAGTCGCTGAATTGAAAGCGAAGAAACAAAGGCTGAAGTATGATTCACGTTTGGTTTTACTAATCTATAAGTTCATGAATTTTTTAAATTCGTCTCAATACTTACAACATGCAATTCCTTTTTAACCTATACTCAATATAACATGATTGTCACAATTTTTGAAATTGTGACACCCGGCTCGCTGTCTCCCCTTCCCATTTTCTCGTCTGATTTCTCACCGTTACGGCCCTTCATTCCCTATACTCGGGGGAATTACCAGAGTCCTTAAGACTTCTAGTAGCTACATCCTGTCCTTTCTCCTTCTCTTTATCCTCTTCAACTGTCGTGCCATTTTGACAATCAATTTCAGTGCCTTAACGAAGGGAGAGACTTCTAATTATCTAGAAACCCCCCCCCCCTTTAGATTCGTGTTCTCATAGCCAAGCTCAACGGTTTTCGCGCCCAAACAAAGCGCCCAAACACTCCCCCTCCCCCCCTGCGCTCTGCCACATATTTGTTTTAAGCTAGGCAATTAGAATAATTAGGATTGTATCTAACCCGCTCGTGAACAGTGTCTACCTCATGGAACAATTGGAACTGTGTCATCTCCCACATGAACATTATTCGTAGTACCCTTCACAACTAGGGACGGAGACGCAGAACTATTGGCAACGTCGGAAGCCGGCTAGCGGGCATCTTGACCTGACCTGCCGCAGGACACAAGGCAGTCTAAGCATCGAGTTCATCAAAGGAGGTCGGACCGCGCGTTCTCGGAAGTCCAATCCATATTAAGTACTAATACTTTAACAATTTCTTAAGCTAGGAACGCGCGCAGGGAATAGATAGGATGTATGTATGAAAGCCAACTGTTAAAACCCTTATTTAATGTCAAGTAGCATATTTCTAGTGTTTAATTATTCAATTCATTAAAACTCACAATAGGAGTTCTGGGTTTCATTAGCCTAGGACGGTTCACTTAATGAGTTGTCCCATCATACCCCTCCCCCCTCTTTGATCTACTCTCACGCTTGCCTTGGAGGGAAGGCGAGTGGTCCCGAGATGTGATACAAATCGCCTGGACTTCGGTTCCCCAACTGCAGCTATCTTCCCCCTCCCTTCATCAATCACTTAAGGTACGTGTTACCCACACCACCTCATCTACCACCTTCCACTGTCCAGGAATTTGTGTCAATGATTATGGTAAAAGTAACACGTAGTTTCCACCAAGAGAAGACGTTATACCCGTTGCACTGAGAACTGGCCGTTAGGGCGGAGCACTGGGAGTTCCCCTGTGGTGCCACATCTAATTATTTCATAATTTTATTTTATTTTATAATTCTATTTTATGATTTTATAATGTTGCCACATATGATTATATTATAATTTTTGTCACACGCCACCACTGAGGTAAAAATCAAAGCAATGTTTTCTATACAAAGGTTTCGTTTCTTCGAGTGTAGACATGGCATATGGAAAAGAGAGAGCGACGTGCCGCTACATCTAATCTCTGGCCCCGCCCCCCTCACACTGCATTCAGAAAACATTGCATCCACACGCACGTTCTCGCCATGGATGCCCATGTGTGGCAACACCGGGAAATCTCCTAGCCCCGCCTTATCGGTCATTTCTCCTTGCGCTGACTATAGCATGGGCGGAGGAATGTAATACCCCCAAACGCGTATGTTCGTCTCTTTTTTTCAAATTCTTTTTTATGTATTTACATAATTTTCACATATTTACAACCGATGGTTATAATTACGAACCACTTTACATGGATAATTTATGCAAAATATTTTCAATGAACTTCAAGACAAGAATAACTTACGAATAAAGAGGTAGTGTGGGGGTAAGTACAGTACCGGACAGAAGTGATGGCCGGGTGGGGCAGGAGGACAAGAATTTTGCCCGTTTTATAACCATACCCATAGGCAGGGCCCCCGAGAGGAACAAAATGTGCTGGTGCGAGATAATTTCTGGGCCCCCTTTCCAACACTAGTCATATCTAGATGATTGTGTTGCACCATATTATATGTTTTGAGGAATCGGGAATCTTTTTAAATGGTCTGTGTACCATTTTGGCAAACTGTCATAAGGGTTAGTGTTAGAAAGTAGTCATCATAATAATTTACAGCCTTGCAGGCCTATAAAATTTCAAGTACATTTTTTAGTTTAATTCAACGTAACCTTTCCTCTGCTTCAGTATTGCCCTTGCAGATAATATTCCAAAGGTGCTGTCAAATGGAAAAAGTACACTTCAGATTAATGTAGATGAGAAGAACTTCTGGAGAAATACTGTAGATTATAAAGTTGGATAATTCATTTTACTATTGAATAATTTAAATGTGAAAGTTGAGAAAGCAAATTGGGACTCTGAGATACAAGTTAAGATCGGCTCTTGGTAGCTTTCACAGCAACAGGGTTTAATAATTTGGAACATATATCTATGACAGCAACAATAAAAATTCATGCATAATTGCCCATTTCAATGTTCAGTTTTGATGTTCATGGGCCCCTAGACTCTTATGGGCCCTGGTGCGGTGCACCGGCTGCACCCCCCTCTCAAAGGGCCTGCCCATAGGAGAGTATTGAATTAGGACAAAAGTGATGGCAGGGCTGTGTGTAGTGTAGGATAGCCTGAGTCACGTGGCAGCACAAAATGGCGGTTAGTGTACATCTAGCTGTGGTGGGAAGATGATTGCTGCGGTGAGTGCTCGTAGAATTATATCTCCGACGCGACGCATTTTTACCACTTCAAGCATCCCTACGACCCTAATATGACCTCTAAGAGGGAATATTCACGTGAAGCAGTTGCTCAGATAATTGCATTAAAGGAATCTGGCCTGCGAACCAAGCAAATAGTGCAGCAAATTGGTGCCAGTTAGAGAACAGTGCGCCGGTGGGTTGCCAGATTTTATGAGGAGGGAGGGAACAACCTGCCATCTTCAAAACCAAGGTCTGGTAGGCCTAAGAAAACTTCGGGTCGGGCCCACAATATTTTGAAACGTAAATTGGTGTCTGTGAGGTGTCTGTGAGGACAGTAAGCCGCCGCATCAAGGACCTGAATTAAAAGAGATGCCGCACTGTGAAGAAATCCATCACTGCCACCAATTTGCTGCACTATTTGCTTGGTTTGCAGGCCAGATTACTTTAAAGCAATTATCTGAGCAACTGCTTCACGTGAATATTCCCTCTTGGAGGTCATATTAGGGTCGTAGGGATGCACTCACCGCAGCAATCCTCTTCCCACAACAGCTAGATGTACACTAACCGCCATTTGGTGCTGCCACGTGGCTCAGACTATCCTACACTACACACAGCCTTGCCATCACATTTGTCCGAATTCAATACTATCTCCTATGGGTATGGTTATAAAACGGGCAAAATTCTTGTCCTCCCGTTCCACCCGGCCATCACTTTTGTCCGGTACTGTATATGACACTTGACTGCGCGATCGAACTTGTGGGTTTACGCCGCTAAGCTTCCCGGCCACCTTAATCCGCCATATTGGTCGACGTGTTATTTTCAAGTATCACTCTATTCTCCACATATAAACTACTAATTTTTGTTCTCTCCCATGATATCCCTACCTACTCGACACTTTGAGGAATTTCAGTTTATCATCTAACACATCCACCAATTGATGGTTGGAAGAAGGCAACTCTCGGCCACATCCCCTTGCATTGCGTAATAATTCTAATTGTTTTTTACGTCCGGATACGTACGATACTTGGGGACCACTACGTTCCTGGGTTCTAAGTTAAGTATAAGTGTAAATCTAAGTGAAACTCCCTATTCCACTTCGTTCCTGCTAAAGGGGTGGACTCATGTCGGTGAATCAATATAAATTGGCTAACTACTATATTGTAAATATTTCCATAATCTCCAATATTCCACTATACTCGGTGCATCGAAAACTGGCCGTTAGGGCGGAGCACAGGGATTCCCCCTGTGTTGCCACATATAATTATCTTATAGTTTTATTTTATTTTAAATTTTATTTTATGATTTTATAATGTTGCCACATATAATTATTTTATAATTTTTTGTCACACACCACCACTGAGGTAAAAATCAAAGCAATGTTTTCTATACAAAGGTTTCGTTTCCTCGAGTCGTGGACATGGCATATGAGGAGGAGAGAGCGACGTTGCCACTCCATCCCTTCTCTGGTCACGCCCCCACACTGCATTCAGAAAGCATTGCATCCACACGCACGTTCTCGCCATGGATAAATACATCATATATATTGTAACGTAATATTAGATATTACGTCATATGTGTAATTATGTTATAGAATTGTGTTCCTTTGTATTACATAACTATGTTCATATTTCTTGTCTATGTATGTATTGTAACAATGTTAAGCAGTAACGCCCGTCCACTATATGTAATCTTGCCTACGTGCGGAGAAAGGTGCGCACTCTTGTAGAACAAACAGACAAGCGAAATCCTGAATAGTTCGGATCGCACAGATTTGACAGTTACTAAATAAGTAGATTGTTCAAGCGAGTCGAGGGTCTTAAAACTACCCATGTTGACGTGTGTTAACTTACCCTCCTCCCCCCCCTTTCGCTCACCCGTACCCTTAACCGGAAGTATCCCGCTTCCGGTCCAATGGTATATAAGCGGTGGAAATCGCTTTTCTCGCATATCGATCTCTTGATAAAAACTGGAAGTTTAGACTCATGAGACGATTGGTGTGAAGTGATCACCCTTTTTGCCTACATTACGTGTCTGATATACATTGCATTACTTTATATTTATATTTGTACTTATTACTTATTTTGATGCATGTTCCTGATCTCTTTGTACTTAGATAGTACCATATTGTATACGTATCTTGTGTTTCTTATTTGAACGATAATTTCCATATTCTTATAATCATGTAACGGTCCCATTGACCCTACTGCCCATTCTCTTTTGTGTTGATTGCCTGTAAATATTTTCCATATTAATAATTTCGTTTACTAGTTTTATCGCTAGTTTAATATTCCTTTCCTGGAATCTTCTTTGTTACCTTTACTTCTAGTCTTACGAATTATCTAGGCCCTGACCAGATAGTTCAGTCCTACAGTGGCTTCTAGAAGTGAGCTGGTTCTTAAGCACTTATCCGTTATACGTAACGTCTCTTCACTAACCAGCCCGTCCCGTAACAATATGTATATGTATATGTATATATGTATATGTATATATGTATATGTATATATATGTATATATGTATGTATATATGTATATATATATGTATATATGTATATATATATATATATGTATAAATATATATATATATATATATATATAGAGAGAGAGAGAGAGAGAGAGAGAGAGCGGGCCCTGACCAGATAGTTCAGTCCTACAGTGGCGTCTAGAAGTGAGCTGGTTCTTAAGCACTTATCCGTTATACGTAACGTCTCTTCACTAACCAGCCCGTCCCGTAACAATATGTATATATATATATATATATATATATATATATATATATATATATATATATATATATTTATTTATGTATATATGTATATATATATGTATAAATATATATGTATATATATATATATATATATATATATAGAGAGAGAGAGAGAGAGAGAGAGAGATAGAGCGGGCGGGTGGGTGGGTGTTCGAGTCGTGCGGGCCGTGTTATCTGTGGAGATGTGGCACAACCGGGAAATTCCCTAACCCCGCCTTAGCGGCCATTTCTCGTTGCGTTAGGTTTAAGACCCTGTCAACGGGATAGACTCAAGTTAGTGAATACCATACCCTCTCGCTATGGCCCTGGCGCTGCGGAGGCCCCGTCTACCACTTCGTAAAGTAAGCTAAGATTTCGCTACCTCGTCTTATGTTGGAATAACAAGGTGATCTATAATCCTAAAAATGCTTCTCTATTGGAATCCTGTACTGGGCAGTGGAATTTTTCTCCTTCACCAAAATTTAAGGTTCCTAATCGGTCAATACACACGAACGTGTCCCCCATGACGTAATGGAGGGGTGGAGTGAGAGAAGCACTTCTCCCTACCCCTGTCTGCGCTAAATCACACAGACCTTCAAAAAGCGGACAAATAATACACAATTAAATCCCTGGCCTTACATTGCTTAATGCTGAAGATGAGTCTATGATCCTTGGGTTACATGCGGTGCTGTCAGCCGTTTGTTAGTTTAGTGTCAATCCCTCTGAACGAAAAGATGAGTCTACTATTGAACAATAGCCTCTCCCAACCTCCTCAAGTCGCATCTGCAAAATTCTCTTCGGTGTTGTCCAGTCTCAGCTCTTCCACATTTGCTATATCGCGGTGTCATGCATAAAACGAATGAATAGACAAATAAATGAATATATAAGTTATACAACTAAAATGGATAAATAAAATTCATAAATTAATAATAATAATAAAAAAAATAACAGACACGGTGCTCTCGTTCCCAGAGAACTCCCTGAGCAGAGACAAGCTGAGCAGTAGTGATAAAAGTACTTAGCAGATAAGAAAATCTTCACGAGTTACCGATAGGCCAAGGAGGGTAATATTCCAAGCAGGCATTCGCTCTCTGGCGGAGGCTATCAGTAAAATTGGTTTATGGAGGTAGACGGGAGTGGGTTGCGCGTTGCGAGGAAGGGGGGGGGGGGAGGAAGGATAGTGACGGGTGGTAGAGGGTGGACGTATGAGTAAATTTATTTATATAATTGTTATTATTACTATTATCATTATTATTAGAGGAAACTAGGACCACCCTCCACCATTCCTTTTGCTTTTGGGGACAGTTATGATGACTGCATGTGTGATTCTCCATGGTCTTGGATCACGTGTTGGAAAGCTATCACACCCTTAGATGAGCTCAGATCTCATTTATGGCTCGATTTATGGGTAATGCTAACCTTACGCGCGCGCGCGCACACACACACACACACAACATAGCAAATATTGCCAAGAGAGTTGAAAAATTGGAAGAACTAGAGAAGGTGAACAAAAACTTAACTAAAGAAATAGAAGAATTAAAAAGACAGTTAAAAGAAGTAAAAGAGGAGAATGAGGAATTAAAGAGGAATAATAAAGACAATAAAGAGGCCATAGCAAAAGAAGCACAGGGTTGGAAAAAAATCCAAGAAAATAGTAAAGTTGCATTTACTGACATAATAAAGCAGCAAATGAAAGAACAAACTGAAGACTCAGTTATCAAAGTGATGGGATAGAAGGAGAATATAGTAAGAGACTTAGCAGATAAAAAGAAATGTATAATTATATTAGGAATAGAAGAGAAATATAACCTAAATAGAACCACAAGAATCAATGAGGAAAAAGAAAGAGTAAGCAGATTAGAGAGAGGACTTGTTAAAATGGGACAAGAGAAACACAAGATGACATGGAAAGAAACTCAAAAAACATAGATATATAAGAGATCTGAAGAAGAACAGTTTTCCACATAGAGTGGTGGACAGTTGGAACAAACTGGACGAAAAAATAGTGTGTGCAAAAACCATTCATGAATTTAAGAGCAAACGAGACACTGCGAGACACAAAGGCGGGACATCACGAGCGTAGCTCCCCTTCCCGTAAAATACAAGTAGGTAAATACAACTAGGTAAACACACACGCGCGCGCACAAACACACACACGCACATTCACTCACCCACACCCACACACATACAAACACAATCACTGGAGATAATATTGTCGAAATACATAACCTTTTACTGTTTTCCAGCCTCACAGACCTTGCATGCATTGATATAGTTGTAGTATACAGGATAGGATCTACACTCGCAGGTCCCGTCTTAGCGTTACCAATGGGCAATTCTAAACTGAACTTGTCCCATATCGTATGATTGTGCCCGTTTGATCTGGGATCCCTATTCTTCAAAAGGGTAAACCTTGGACCCCTATTGTTCGAAAGATCTGCCTAATCTAACCTACCCAAACTTATTAACTGTCTAATTTATGTATGTTTTATTTTCTTTTCTTACATGGGACCATTATTCTTCAAAATGGCAAAATTGGGACAGTTATTGTTCAAAAGTGGCAATTGGAGCCCCTTTTGTTCTTCAAAAGGTACCATATCTATGTACGAATGTATGTGTATGCATTTTGTATGTATGTATATGTATGTATGTACACGTAGTATACGGGGAGCCCTCAAACAGACGAGACATCCACTTAAGTATTTCCAGAGACTTAAAGCTATTTGATTTAACTAAAATAGTAAATAAATAAATGAGAATGGATACTACGAAGGAATCCGACCCTATAAGCATATTAATAATCATTCCATTGACACACACACACACACACACACTTCAGCGAATGGACGGCTTGGATGACGTTCTGAAGAAAACTGAAGTCTGTGGAACCCAACGCAAAGAGAAGTGCCTAGTGTTTTTGCAGGGTGGGGGGGAAATTGCTCGTGGAGTAGTGGGAAAGTAGGGAAAGAGGAAAAGGGGAGGGATTACTGAGGGAAATGGAAGGAAATGAGGAGGGAGTAGACTTGGCCCAGCCAGACAAGCGGAAGGTAAACAAAAGACTGAGTGAGGATGACATGTCTAATAAAAATGTAAAGATTAGAAGTATAGAGAGGAGCAATACAGAAGAAAGTGACGAGAATATGTTCCAGGGATTTAAAGAGGGTGGGGGGGACACAACCCCCGCCCCCCGACTGATAAGACTAGAGGAGAGAGTTGATAAGGTGATCGAGGACTTGGAGCGTAAGTTAGGTAACGTAGACTCCATTTTCCAGAGAATTGAAAGGTTGGAACAACTAGAGAAGGCTAACAGAAACTTAACTGAAGAAATAGAGGACCTAAAAAGACAGTTAGGAAATGTAAAGGAGGAGAATGAGAAATTGAAGAAGAATAGTAATGAAAACAGAGAGAAAATAGCTACAGAAGCTAAAAATTGGAGAATAACTCAAGAAGGGAATAAGGTTTCATTCACTGACATAGTCAAACAGCAATTGAAAGAACATAATGAAGACTCAGTTATTAAAGTGATGAGACAGAAGGAGAATATAGTAAGAGAATTAGCTGACAAAAAGAAATGTATAATTATATTAGGAATGGAAGAGAAACATAACCCAGATAGAACCGCAAGAATCAAGGAGGAAAATGAAAGAGTAAGCAGTTTATTAAAATTAGTCCAGGAAGATGAACCAGAAATTATAAAGGAAATTGAGGAAAAATTCAGACTCGGAAAATATAGTACAGATAAGACCAGACCAATTAAGATTAAATTCAGGTCACAAACAACGGCAGAGAAAATTCTATCCAAGACAGGGAAACTAGCAACAAATGATCAATATAAAAAGGTATGGATAAAAAGAGAAATGAATAAGGAGGAAAGAGAGGCAGAAAAGCAGAAAAGAATTGAAGCTAAGGCAAAAAACGAGGAAAGAACGGAGTCAGAGAAAGAGAGATTCTATTGGAGAGTAGTGAACATGAAAATAAAGCAGTTCGACATACTAAAGAAAAACATAAGGGAAACAGAGAATACAATGGAAGTGGCAGAAAACTAAGAGTGTCTTACACAAATATAGATGGATTGATAACAGGATTGAATGAACTGAATGATTATTTGAAGGAAAAAGAACCGGACATAATGGGAATTGTAGAAACAAAATTAAAAGGCCCACTACCACCCAACAGTGTAGGACATGATACATACAATTATTGGATTAGAAACAGAGAGAAAAAACAAGGGGGTGGAGTTATGTTCCTGACTAAGAAGGATATAAACGTGAAAGGTGTCATATATGGAAAGAATACAGTAGAGATGATTATGATAGAAGTGGAAGACCGAGATAAGAAGAGCAGAAAATTTGTGATCAATTATGTGCCTCCGAAAACAGCCTCATGGGAGGAGAGTGAACATAAAAGTATGTTAGAGGACACAAAGATAGCATTAACTAAAATAATGGAAGACGGAGGAAGAATAGTTATGATGGGCGACTTTAATTGCAAAGAAATCTGCTGGGAAGAAATGACAGTAAAGAGTGGTGATGACTCATGGGGAAATGCTCTACTTGAGATGATTACTGACCATTCAATGACACAATGGATACAAGAGAACACTAGGTATAGAAATGAAGAAGAACCATCGAGGCTAGACTTAATAATTACATCTGAACCTAGAATAGTGGACAAGATTGAATATAAAACACCAATAGGTAAAAGTGACCACATATTGATTGAACTGGAACTTAATGAAGAAAAATATATGAAAAGAAATGAACAATATAGAAAAGGAAGAATGATGTATGAAAAAACAAACTTTGATAAAATAAGAGAATTCTTCCAACAAGAAAACTGGGAAGAAATATACAAAGAAGAAACAACAGTGGAAGAGAAATGGAATATTTTGACAAAAATTTACAAAAAAGGAGTGGAAAAGTATGTCCCAAGACAAAAACAAGAAAAAGAATATGTAAAATGCTGGTACAACAAAAGTTGTAGGGAGTTAAAGGACAAAAGAGACAAAGCCTGGACCAGATGGAAAAAAGACAGAAGACCTGAAAAATGGAAAATATATACTGGTTATAGAAATGAATATGTACAAAAGTGCAGAGAGGAAAAAAGAAAATATGAAAAAGATGTTATAGAAAAGTGTAAAGATCAACCAAAACTATTCTACAGATTTGTAAACAATAAACTGAAAAACAAACAAGACTTAGAGAAATTAAGACAAGGAGGAGTTGAATACACTGAGGAAATGGAAATGGCAGAAATTATGAACAAACATTTTAAATCAGTGTTTACAAGGGAAAATATACAACCTGAAGAGATTGAGTGGAAGGAAAAAGTCCCCCCTATGGAAGAAATAGAAGTAACAAAGAATGAAATATTGACACACTTGGGTAATTTTGATGTCAGAAAATCGCATGGGCCAGATGAAATAGCAAACTGGATTCTGAAAGAATGCAGGAATGAACTGGCAGACAAAATACATAGCATAATAAGCAGTTCCTTGAAAGAAGGAAAAGTTCCAGAAGATTGGAAAAAAGCAAATATAGTACCTATATATAAAGGAGGAAATAAAGAAGAACCTACCAACTATAGACCAGTCTCTCTAACAAGTACAATAGCAAAAATATGTGAAAGAATTATCAAAAGTAGATGGGTAAAATACTTGGAAAAAAACAACGTACTAAATCCAAGGCAATTTGGATTCAGACAAGGACGATCATGCGTCACCAATTTAATATGTTTCTATTCAAGGCTAATAGATATAATACAAGAAAGAGATGGATGGGCTGATTGTGCATTTCTAGACCTAAAAAAAGCTTTTGACAAAGTACCACATAAGAAGTTGCTTAAGAAATTAGAATATGAAGGAGGAATACAAGGTAAATTGCTAAATTGGATGGAAGACTTTTTGCAAGAAAGACAAATGAGAGTAGTGATAAGAGATCAGCACTCAAAATGGAATGAAGTAATAAGCGGTGTCCCGCAGGGAACAGTTCTGGCCCCAATAATGTTTGCTTTATATATTAATGATATGGATGAAGGAATTGAAAGCTATATGAGCTTCTTTGCAGATGATGCAAAATTACTGAAAAGAGTGAAAACTGAAGAAGATTGTGAATCACTACAGAGAGATCTAAATAAAGTACAAGAATGGAGTAGGAAGTGGGAGATGGAGTTCAATACAAAAAAGTGTAGTATAATGGAATTTGGAAAAAGCAAAAACAGAATAACAGGATCATATAATTTGGGAGAAGAAGGAATAAAAAAAAGTAGAAAATGAGAAGGACCTGGGAGTCATTGTTATGAATAATATGTCACCTGAGAAACATATAAATAAGATTTTTGGAGAAACTTATAATTTAATAAGAACAATCAAAGTGGCATTTACATACCTGGATGAAGAAATGGTGAGGAAAATCCTAATCACCCTGATAAGACCAAGATTGGAATATGCAGCAACGATATGGTCACCAAGTACAAAAAAATGTATAAAAAAACTTGAAAGAATACAAAGAGCAATTACAAAACTGGCACCAACACTCTCAAAACTATCATATGAAGAGAGACTACAAAAACTTAAACTACAGACACTAGAGCAAAGAAGAGAGAGAGGAGATTTGATAGCTATTTACAGAATCATGAAAGGCATAGAAATTACTGATAGAGAGAATCTGATAAAATGGGATGACAGAAATACAAGAGGACACGGAAAGAAAATAAAAAAAGACAGCTATAGAAGAGATTTTAAAAAGAACAGCTTTCCTCACAGAGCAATAGACAGTTGGAACAAGTTAGATGAGAAAGTGGTGTGTGCAAAAACAATACATGAATTTAAAAATAGTTTAGATAAAATGAGATATGAAGACGGGACCCCACGAGCATAGCTCCCCTTCCCGTAAAATACAACTAGGTAAATACAACTAGGTAAATACACACACACACACACGACTCGGTGGCGCGGTTGGTAGAGTCCACGACTGTCACTACGGCGGTCCGGGTTCGAATCCTGCCCAGGGCTGAAATAATTTCAGTATCGCTGCGCTTCGAGTCGTTACTCCAACTCTCGTGGGCGGGGAGTTGGGTGTGTGTGTGCATTATCCATAGATCGGTCATACGAGTTCTGAGCTCTCTTTCGGGAGAGAAATAGCTGTCGGTCACGAGTCCAACACGTGTTCCAAAGACCAAGGTGAATCACACACACACTCACGCACGCACGCACACACACAATATGTTATTTTCAATCATAAATCTAGATTTCAAAGAATTCTTCAATTAGCTGCAAACATGCAAGTTCATCCATTTTATTGAAGATAATATTCTTGAGTTTAGTATTACTCGAGAGAGGTGGCAAATTTTGTTGGAAAAAATCTATCAGGCCAAGCCACCCGATATTTTCCATATGTTCACATTTTTTTCATACCCCACACAAATCCGTAACCTAGCCAATTTAATCGATATTGATAAATAGGAACACTAATATGTAAGTTTATGGGGATATGGGGATATAGGGATAAATGTAGGATACAGGAAAGGTGCTGTTTTTACTTAAGTTATCGTTTAAACCAGTTTAGTTCCTTCGAGTTTTCCAGCTGCCCAATACAAGATAATTCACCACACGTTTACATAAACGTGTGGTGTATTATCTTGTATTGGGCAGCCCAATACAAGATAATACACCACACGTTTACGTAAACGTGTGGTGTATTATCTTGTATTGGGCAGCTGGAAAACTCGAAGGAACTATATTGGTTTAAACGACAACTCAAGTAAAAACAGCACCTTTCCTGTATCCTACAATTATGTAAATATATACTCATGTGATCCAATGTCGTGGTGTCGTAATATTTTTTTATGTATGTGCGTGTAGAATTCTGTTGAGAGTGAGACTACAAGGAGTACAAGCTGCGTACAAGATAACGATGGTAGTGTTTGGCAACTACACATGGTCAGGTAGTCGTCTTGGCGGCTTGGCCATTGCAGCGTTGCCGTTTCGTGGAAATATCGCTCATGGTGACGGAATCTAGCGAGAGTTGGCAACTGGCGTGGATAATGTGGACGGATTTCTACACAGTGTGGAAAAATATTTCCACATTTTCTATCTGCTTTGGGGCCTCTAGCTTATTGTATGCAAAGTTATGTTTAGTTAATGTTATACGTAAAATGGATTGCTGATAACCCAATTTTCCATTAAATACCTATATCTATAAACTAACAGTCGTAAAATTGCAATGATACAAGAGAAGGGTGTTATACGTAAAATGGATTGCTGATAACCCAACTTTCCATTAAATACCTATATCTATAAACTAAGTCGTAAAATTGCAATGATACAAGAGAAGGGTGTTATACGTAAAATGGATTGCTGATAACCCAACTTTCCATTAAATACCTATATCTATAAACTAAGTCGTAAAATTGCAATGATACAAGAGAAGGGTGTTATACGTAAAATGGATTGCTGATAACCAAATTTTCCATTAAATACCTATTTACACTAACAGTCGTAAAATTGTAATGATACAAGAGAAGGATGTTATACGTAAGATGGATTGCTGATAACCAAAATTTCCATTAAAAACCTATTTACACTAACAGTCGTAAAATTGTAATAATACAAGAGAAGGGTGCTTAGCAGAGGAAGGTAACATGGTCAAGGTGTAAGTTTGTGAGGTCCAGTTATTCAGCTGAAAAGGAGCAGTGTAACAACACGATGTCCAGCAGGGGGATCCCCCCCGTCCTCGTAGAGGGGTGGTATTAGCGACCATTCTACTCGCATGCTTCATCGCCGAGCATAACCTTCCATTCAGTACAGCTGACCACTTAGTTGAATTAATGAAGATGAACTTTTCCGCCTATGTTCATTTCTATCACCAAAAAATGTTTTAGATATAAACACAAGAACAGCCCTACCTTCTCTCACAAATTTAGTTCAAGCAGTACCTCGCATTTACGATTTTGATGTCCAAATTCTAGACAATGAATGGAGGAACCTAGATTCCGTAACTTTGCCGCAAGACTTGGTACCCGACTGTAATATTTTAGAGTTCTATGAAAAACTAGGGAAAGTAACAGACGACGATGGCACACATCATTTTCAGTATCTGTGTTCCTTTATAATGCAGGTCTTGTCCCTACCAACTTTAAATGCTGATGCTGAGAGACTATTCTCAAAGTTGTCATTAATGAAAACAAAGACTAGGAACAGGATGCACTAATTTTAGTGTCAGAGGCTGTCAGGGAGAAAGG
Source organism: Oratosquilla oratoria (assembly GCF_046742065.1). Taxonomy (NCBI): domain Eukaryota; kingdom Metazoa; phylum Arthropoda; class Malacostraca; order Stomatopoda; family Squillidae; genus Oratosquilla; species Oratosquilla oratoria. The sequence continues at coordinate 3,283,352 of NW_027467710.1, forward strand.
TACTTGTGTGAGCTTTAAGCCATCTCAGTTAATGATAAACTCCATACATTAACCATGTAATTGCATTCTCTCTCTCTCTCTCTCTCTCTCTCTCTCTCTCTCTCTCTCTCTCTCTATGAGAAAGTATATGTTCTTGTACTTTATAGTATAGATATATGCGTACATTTTCATCCCTCAAAAAGTATGTTCTAATACTTTGAGTATAAATATGTTGTGTGTATAATGTTTGTTGATTTGTGACTTGTGTATGTCCACTTGTGATTCCACCATCAGAAATTAAGTGTGTATTGTTTCATGTATTATTACGTCACCTGCTTATAATATAAAGTCTATATTTATAGCTTTCCCTGCGAATTTCTTTAAATCATTGGAGGCATAGTGTTGGAGCTACTTTGTGGTGATATTGCAGAAAACTTTCCTTTGTGTGTGTCACCGATCCCTCTATGTATTATTTATGTGTTTTCTTTCTCATCTAATGTTTACAGAACTCTGTTGGTGGCAATACTCCTATTCCACATTGTTGTGTGTGCCCGTTAAGCCGATAGAAATTCCGTCAATCACAAACATAGAATAGCTTAGTCACTGTTCAGTTTTCGATCAAAGAAAACGTGTGGAAAAGACAGGTGTGGTATTCCGGCAACGCTGGGCCATTGTAGTCAGTGTGTACAAAGTCGACAAAGGGACGGTAAGCCTGTGTTGTCTACGTCCTTGTTAAAAACAATGCCAAACCTTTTTGTAACAAAAATGTTCCCAACACTGCTTGAATATCAACTGCCTTCGATTCAATGATGTTCGAGTGTAAAGGGGTTTTTACACGATCAAACATCTTGGCCAACACGGTGTTTGAGATTATGTTTGAACATGTGAAAGGGGTAAACATGTTGGACGGATGTCTGATCTGGCCTGACTTTTGTGGGCGGAGCTTGCTCGTGCATGTCCATGCATGAACGTCTGAAGTTCACGCATCAATCTCCAACCGTCATACATACTCAAATCTCGCAGTGGTAACATCTATAGCAGCTCCTTCAGTGACAGCCTTCCCGATTATTTCCAAAATGAATGATACGTGTGCCGTTAAGGACAAGGAAATGGACATTATGATAGATTTCATTGACATATATAGGAAGCACATGGCATTGTGGAAGGTGAAATCGAAAGAATACTCTAATAGGAAATAAAGGTATATATGAATTGCATGAATTGCATGAAAAGCTAAAAGAACTTGACCCTCAGTGCACGCGGGATGATGTGATGAAAAAAAAACAAAATCTGTCTTCGTAGTTCCCTAAGAAGGCATGACAAGTTTCTGGTATAATCCTAGAAAAGGTGCTAGTTGCGATGAGAGCTGAAAATCTCGAGTCTTGCAGAGATCTGTCCGTTGCTAAAAAAACGCAATGTTGTGCTCAGCCGTTTCATGAGATGATGAGGGCTAATAGACTTTCTCATAACGGTGTCTTTACAAGTAATGAATGGAGTGACCAAATTCAGAAGTTCTAAATATGTTGATTCGTCCATGCGCATATAATTGCGCCAATCATCTGGGTGTAATTTCAGCTCCTTCATTAAGTTGGTATGAGAAAATAATGTGGTCCCTTTTCAGTAACCAGTCCTTTATCCACTTTGCACGCTTCCTTTTCTTTTCGTTGAGGGCAATCACTTTCTCAATTGCCATCACCTCGTCTTGAGTAAGGGACATGTTGCCCCTTCTCCTCATGGCACCGACTGAGGTTGTCTGTCTGTTTGGTCTGAGCATGTAACAACTCTTCAAGCATGTTGTGTTGGAGGTTTGATGAGCGAGTTGGCCAACATGTTTGATTGTGTAAAACCCCCTCAACAAGAGAAATTTTAGTCGGTCTAAAGGGCCATTTACACGGTCTAACAGTTTGACAAACCCGGTTTGTCAGACAAGTGTTTGAAGTTATGTTTGACCGTGTGAATGGGGTTTTTGGTCGTCAAACAGGTTTGTCGAACGTGTTTTACAACCAAATACCCTATTCACACGGTCAAACATCACTTCAAACACTTGTTTGACAAACCGGGTTTGTCAAACTGTTAGACCGTGTAAATGGCCCTCTAGAATCTAGAGATCACGTCGTAGCGGACTCCACTTAGAAGAACGTAAACTCTTAAAATTTGGGCGTGATATTTTGATTGTTTAAAATTTGTTATTTTCTCACTAACTGCAGATCACTGCGAGAGTAAACAGCTGAAGAGTTTGAAATGGCCAATCGTTACTTCGACGGGATTGACCATGCAGCAATCTATGCCGCCCACCGCCCACTGCCGCCCCAGTCACTCATTGACCGGACACTAAAATTTCTTCGAGAAAAAGTAAGTTATTAATTTATCACTCCCGCACAAGGAGGTGTTGCATAGATTAATAAACTTGCCTGGAGCAGCCTGAATAAGTAAAGAAGTATTACAAGTAAAGGAAATGGGTTAATAGATCTGTTACAGTGATTTGGTAAAATGTCGACATAAAAGTGGTATGAAGTGCGTTGAAGTTATCAAACCATTGCCAACCACTCGCTATGGAATCACATGTGGAAGTTCCCATGTATTTCAATATATATTTCAAAGAGCGGCAAAAATGAAAGATAAACAGAATTTATTAATAAGTGGATGAATAGATAAATGAATAGATGGGTAAATAAACAGATGACAAAATATGATAAACATCCAAGGAAGGGGGCCACTCCAGAAAATACTTAAAAATAATTAAATTCGAAGTAAAGTGCTTATGTTAGAAAAAAATGTCATGAAACTCCCATTTTGGAAGAGTCCAAGTCTCACGTGACATTTATAAGTGGGTAAGAGAGTATCAGAGTCTCCTAGTGGAATGAAAAACGGGATTATTGGTTGACTAGAGAGTATTTGAGAACGAACCAAATAAATAGAATAAAGAATAGACAAATAAAAAGACGTTTCAGAGACTCGCGTCGCAGTCTCCAAGGAGGCTAGGCATGCAGTTATTTCGGAAGTGACCATATGAATAACGAAAGAAAAATAGAACAGGGAAGTGATTTTTTTTCCAGGAATAATGATGATGACAATGATGGTAATAGTAATGATATTAATAATAATAATAGTAACAACAATTATATAAGAATGGCGGGATTTTGGACTTGGCCTTAGAGGGGGTTTACACAGTCTAACGGTTCGTCGAATGCGGTTCGACAGACACGTGTTTAAAGTGATGTGTGAACGGGGTATTTGGTTGTCGAACACGTTGTTCGACAACCGTTAGACCGTGTAAACCCCCTCTTAGAAGCCGCGAGAGGAGTTATCCCAAATGTGATATAAGGGCATAGTGATCACGTGAGTTAGAATTGTGAAGTTGGTAAAAGACACTCAATTACATGAAAGGGTAACCACCAAGCCCAGGTATACCTTTGTATTTTTCTTTTTGTAATGTTATCTGTTTTCACGAGAACCATGTTTAAAACAAATACATTATCTCGAAATACTATTTGAGGAATTTTTTGACGAAAATATTCTAATACACAGCTTACAGCGGCATATCTTGGTATTTGTTCTGATGACGTCATGATGTATACCAACCCAAGCGTCCTGTAGTGAAACAGGCAATTCCTTTTGCGATATTAAGAACTTTTCATCGTCTTTTAAGGGTAGTCTCGATTCACTAAATATATTTGACGAGATGTGTGGATAGACGGCCTTATGAACCGAAATGTCTCTGAAGTTTTCATGTTGGCGCTTACCTGTATTAGGGGGGGGGGTCTGGGGGTGCATGCGCAATACATAGACTTAAGTAGTAAGCTATGCTTGAGGATTAAGTCATATATAACACATATAACATTGTAATAAAACCAACAGTCTTGTGCGGATGTGAGACATGGACATGGACATGGAATTTTTTTTAAAACGGTATTCTGAGAAGAATCCTCGGCCCAGTATATGATGAAGCAGGGAAATGGAGACGAAGACATAACAGGGAAATTAGAGATCAGACTCGGCAACCGTACATTCAGGATGAAATACGGGGAAGAAGAGCAAGGTGGGCTGGACACTGCGTACGAATGAAGCCAGACAGACTACCAAATAAGGTGATGGAAGGAGGAGTTGAGGGCAGACGACCAGTAGGGAGACCCAGGTACAGATGGATGGATGGAGTAAAGAAGGACGTGGAGAGGGTGGCACCAAGGGAGGACTGGAAAGAATTGGCAAAGGATAGAACCATCTGGAGAGGTACTCGTATAGTGAAAGCGGTGAAGGGCCGTCCGGCCTGACAACCAACAGAGTAGTATAGTAGAGCTTACCTGTATGCATGTTTGTTCTGCAATGCTGTCTTTGGTTACACCTGCCCCCCTTCCCACAAAAAAAGAGGTTAGTATACGTGATGCATTCAGTATTTTTTGCAGTGTGCTCCTACACAAAATACTGTGATACATCACGTTCACATTGCGCCTTCTGGATGCCACAAAGGTTTTGTAAACAATTATTTCTACAACGCAATAGATATTTTTTTCACCTCGGCACAAGTATGTTATTTATGATGATTTACTACCAGATAAAACTAATTCTTCTTTATACGGATTAAATACATTATTGTAGATTGTTTACACACTATAAAAACGAAAGCGATCCTGCATGCAGAGGCAACCGTGAAACGCGGGTTGGGGGGGACGATTTACGCGTTTATTAATCAGTGGGTTATGCGAACATGAGAGCGGGAGGTGCGTATGGCAAGACAGACGAGCATCAACTGGCGTGGGGACAGCCGTCTTTCGCTTTGTACGGGAAGCGTCACTGCTGGTCAGGGCACGCTATGAGACTACGGTACCCTGCCCTATGCTAGTATTCTATGCTAAAGCACATACCCCCCTCCCCCCATCTACCGCGCTCGCAGGACCATCGCGAGAGGTATGCCTATTCGTGAGGCGAGTTGGGGGAGGGGGCGCTCACGGGGACCACTGGTCATCTACCGAGGAATTGGACGCGACGGGGGCGGCATCTTCGGAGGCCGGTGGGCGCTTCCGTAGAGCGGCGGGGACGGCGATGCGCTAGGCGTACAGTGTCAGTTCCCCGTCGTCGGAGATGGCGTCCCGGAGCTTTCAGTACGCGGGGAACGGAGTCGGGTAGGGCGAAGCGGTTGGATGGGAACCCGGAGGACACGCAGGTGGCCGCAGGCGGGGTTCATCCGTGCCGTGGCCCGGAGTCTTTGGAGGGAGCGTCCTGTTGGCGGCGGACGACGGTTCGTCCCTGCGAAGCGTCGGCGTTGCCGGTGACGACGCTCCTGACGTGAGCTAGGGATGAGCGTGCGATGGTCCGTCATCAATGTAATTGGGGCAATCCAATCGAATATGGTTTGCATTTAGACGCGGCACGAATGACAGCAAGCATCTCCAGTGGTAGTGGCGTATTGTACTTCGGCGTCCGTCAGGAACATCGAGCTACACTGGACGAGACGTAAGTGCCCCTGACCGTGGTCTTGCAGGAGGGCGTACCTACCCGATGCTGTAGAGACGCGACGCATCCGTCTGCAGTGCCACTGGCAGGGCGAGGTCGACGGGCGCCAGCACGGGCAGCGAGGACAGAGCTCGCCTCACCGTCAGGCGTGATGACACCTTGCTGCACCATTGAGTTATGTTCTTCCTTCACTGGATCCTGAAATATGAACTGTATCGGCCTGGGCGTGCGGGTGGCGAAGGACACCGCGTCAGCTTTCAGGTAGATTCTTATGGGAGGGGCATCATCTTTCCTAGGGGGACGGTGCAGGGGTTATCCCTAGAGACCAGAACGTCGCTAAATTCTCGTAGGAAGTAATCGCGAGCAGCGACCGGTGAACTCTCAACGGGTAGTTTTAGCTCGGCGCACCTATTCGCGTATGTCACCACCAGGACAGTCTTCGGGAAGTCGCACGGGACTATGGCCAAGCCGAAGGAGAAGAGGGGTATTTGGGCCCTCTCGTGAACCCGTATGGCGGCGTTGCAGTCCCTGTCTCCGAGCGTCAAGGTAGCCCGGAAACGTCCCGTTGCGGGAAGCATGTGAGATACATCGACCACGTAAGTCGGAGCCGAGAGCGGCGGCTGTAAGCTGGCTCTGGGTATCCCCAACATGCCTAGGTGCTGAGTGCCTATGGTGTCGGTAACCGGGCGGCAGGTGCCAGCCTTCCCGGGGGAAGGTGCAGGGGGACGCTGAGGCGGGGATGCGTGCTCCTGGCGTGGATTCATTTGGCATGCCGACAAGGTGCATGCGTGCGAGTCCTCCCTGACATCTGAAACTGTCACCCTCAATGCCTCGTGTGAGCGGAAGTTGGTCACTACCTCCTGCAGTGATGTGTTGCAGCGAGGAAGCTTAGGCGTTGTACGAGTTCTTCGGCTGGATGGGCGTGGCCTACATACGTTGCATATCTAGAGGCCAAGTGAGCTGTCACTTGTTTGTGGAGATTGTAGCATAGAAGCTACTATAATAGGAGGCGAATCCCGGACATTGTCAACAACAACTTCAAAGGAACATAAGTGACTGCCAAGAGAAAGGGTGATAGGAGCACCAGTGACGTTGGTTACCATAGCTGTGGTAACATGATCTTCATGAATAGTTGAGTTTCTTCCAATGCTAGACGATGAACACGAACAGAGTTAGGCTGAGATAAGACGTCAGATCCAACTGGAGCACCTGAAATGCACACCGGGACTCGAACTGAACATCAAGGTCCAATATAATGCTCGCCTACAACAACAGCAGCGCAAGAAAGAATAGGAGAGTCAAAACGATTAGAACCCTTTGAAGACAACTGTATGGTGTGATCATATACAGAAGGGGAGCTACAAATGGAAACTGGCCTATCCGTTGCAGGAATAACAGAATTATGTAAAGTCACTACACGACGCCTAGGAAATATATCTATGCTATGAGCATCAATACCCAAGAGCAATATCTATGCTATGGGCATCAATACCAAAGAGGCAATTACACATAAGATTATTCCAGAAACAACAAAAGTAACATGGAAAACTGTAGCATGCAAGGAAAACCTCAAGGAAATGCGAACAGACCCAAGAATAGACAAGGGAGAACCTTGTACAGAATGCAAACTATCACAAAAAGGAGGTAAATGGAGAATGTACAAATCCCTGAATGTACAAATCCTAATAAGCCTTACTGCCTATAAGACTACATTCTGCACCAATACCTACTGTGATTGAGATAGGTGTGTTCTTTGTAAGAAACTGGAAGGTAACTGAGACCGGTTAATATTGATCATTCCCTTGGTTTGTGATGTGGGCGCTAGTGAAAATGGGACTGAGTTAGCCTAAGTTGAACAGAGGTATCTGCCTTAAGTTTCAGAATCTTTGAACACTGATTAGTTGAATGTTTACATTGACCATGGATATGACAGTAGCTAAGTTTATCCTGAGGCGGTACTCTAGAGAGGTCATGTGTCACGTTAGAGGAGGGATCAGATGATGAGAGCAGGTAAGGCACCTGGGTTGGATGGATGGCATGCAAAATGTCTGAAGAAAGGAGGTACAGTGATGGTCGACTGGCTGGTGGGATTACTTAATGTTTGTTTAAGAGAGGGTAGAGTGCCGGAGGACTGGAGGAGTGCCTGTATAGTTCCGCTTTACAAGTGTGAGTGTAGTGGTTTCAGTGGGATCAGCTTGTTGAGTGTAGTTGGGAAGGCTTATGGGAGGATCTTGATTGAGAGGATTAGGAGAGGAACAGAGGGAGTAATTGGTGAGGAACAGTGTGGGTTTAGGACAGGTAGGGGTTGTGTAGATCAGATCTTTTGGGTAAGACAGATATGTGAGAAAGTATAGGAGAAGGTAAGGATGTTTTTTGGGCTTTTATGGATCTGGAAAAGGCTTACGACAGGGTAGACAGGAAGGCACTGTGTGAGGTACTGCAGATATATGGGATAGGAGGAAAGCTGTTAAGAACAGTCAAGAGTTTTTACGAGAGTAGTAGGGCTTGTGTTAGGATTAGAAATGGAGAGAGTGAAAGGTTTGATTTAAAGGTAGGACTTCGTCAGGGATGTGTTATGTCGCCCTGGCTGTTCAATCTATACATGGGTGGGGTAGTGCGAGAGGTGAATGCAAGGGTAGTGGGTCAGGGATTGGAGATGGTTAAAGAAAATGGAGAAAAGTGGGAAATAAGCCAGTTGTTGTTTGCTGACGACACTGAGCAGGATCAGAGGAGGGATTGAGGAAGTTAGTGACAGAGTTTGAGAAGGTGTGTGAAAGAAGGAAGCTGAAAATAAATGTGGGGAAAAGTAAGGTGATGAGATGTACAAGGGGAGAGAGTGACAGCAGGCTGGAGGTGAGCATTAAGGGTGAGAGACTGGAGGAAGTGGATATTTTTAGATACTTGGGTGCAAATGTGGCAGGAAAGGGAGGAGTGGGGGTGGAAGTAGATTGTAGATCGAGAGAAGCTAGTAAATGCCTTGGTGGATTAAAAAGTGTAATGAGGAATAGACATCTGGAAATGGATGCTACGAGGAGGTAATATGAAGGAGTGATTGTGCCAACAGCACTGTACGGGGCAGAAACATGGAACATAAGAGAAGAAGAGAAAAGGAGTTTGAATGTGTTTGAGATGAGGTGTCTGAGAAGTATGATAGGGGTTACTAGGCTAGATAGAGTGAGAAATGAGGAGGTGAGGAGGAGAACAGGGGTGGAAAGGGAGCTGGGAGATAGGGTTGATGAAAGAGTATTAGGACGGTTTGGACACATGGAAAGAATGAGTGAAGAAAGATTAGTAAAAAAGGTGTGGAAGGCAGAGGTGGAAGGAGTGAATATGAGGGGGCGTCCTAGGATGAGATGGACGGATGTGGTGAAAGGGGTACTACAAAAGAGAGGAATGTCTGTTGAGGAAGGACGGGAGAGGACAGAAGATAGGGGTGAATGGAGAATGGTTGTGTATGGATGATGCTGTGATGCATGAGGGGGAGTGGGTGGGGGATGAGGGGTGAGGAAGTATGTATGAGAGGAAAAAAAAAAAAAAACTGACGCAGCCCGAAGGGATTTCTCGCCGTCTTCTCCTTTTCTGCATGAGGGGACGGAGAGGGGGGTCGCCGAACTTATGAAGCAGCCTTGCTGTGGATGTGCTGTGTCTTGCGACACTGCTTCTGACCCAGGGCAGTGGACAGGATGCGGGGATGACCCGTCATCCAGGGGTGCCA
>NW_027467710.1:3297496-3462496 GCF_046742065.1 Oratosquilla oratoria
TGGTGCAGGATAGTTTCCTAAAACAAGCGATTACCGATCCTACGAGGGGAGAAAATACTCTGGACATAGTTTTGACTAATAATGAGCACCTAATGAGCAACGTAAAAGTGGGAGATAGTCTAGGCTCTAGTGATCATCAGGAAATAAGATTTAATATTTTTTGGGAAGAATTAAAATGTACGAATAACGGTAAAGTACCAGACTTCAGGAGAGCAAACTTTGACAATATAAAAACCTATTTGAAATTGAATATGAAATGTTATACGGACGTTTCAGACATTGTCGACAGGGGGTCAGGTCTCGGTACTTGACCAGGGGTCAGGTTATGACCAGGGGTTGGGTCGCGAAGGGTAATATGCATACCTTGGGTCAGGTCACTTGGGGGCGGGGACTCAACAGACAGGTCAGCGATTTGGATGAAATTTATAGTAATCTAACTGATATAATTATTAATGCACAAAATACATTTATCCCCCTGAAGTCAATACGGAAAAATAGTAATACTCCCAAATGGATGACGGACAGATTGAAACATGAGATCGGAATGAAAAGAAGACTTTACGTAGAAATTAAAAAAACGGGGAATCATACCTTAGATCAAGATATAACGAAATGGCAAAGCTGGTTAAAAAGAATACACGTACAACGAAATGTAATTATGAAATTAAGGTTGCCAGTCATGCAAGATCCAACCCAAAGGGTTTCTTTCGTCTTTATAGAACAAAAAATAAAGAATAGGACCAATTAAAAACGATGAAAATGTCATGATAGAATCGGAGGAAAAAATGAGTGAGGAGTTTAACAATTATTTTCTATCGGTGTTTACTAGATAAAGTACCTGAATGCGATCCGATTTTCAGAGGGGATGAAGAAAGTAGTCAATATAATATCAGCATTAGTAAAGAAGAAGTATTCAAGCAGATTGAAAGATTTAACCTACAAAATCCCCGGGTGCAGACGAAATTTTTCCGAGAATGCTTAAGGAGTGTAAATTTGAAATCTGCGACCAGTTAACTGAAATATGTATAAATCGGTAGACACTGGTTTTGTGCTTATTGCTTGGAGGCAGGTAAGCGTTGTTCCTGTTTATAAGAAGGGAGATGGATCGTCCATATGCAACTATAGGCCAATCAGTTTGACATCGGATATAGGAAAAATGCTTGAATCAGTAATAGTAAATAGACTCAGAGAACACATCGAAAGACATAATTTAATTCGTGATTCACAGCATAGTTTCTCCAAGGATAAGTCATGTGTGACTAATATTCTATCCTTTTACACTAAAGTATATAAGGCGTCAGATAACAATGATAATTACGATGTTATTTACCTTGATTTTAGCAAAGCGTTCGACAAGGTGCCACACCAGAGACTACTAAATAAAATCAGAGCCCATGGCATAGGAGGAAAAGTGTTAGAATGGATTACAGCTTGGATCAGTAACAGAAAACAGCGGGTCACCATAAATGGAGTAAAATCCAGGTGGGGCAATGTTACTAGTGGGGTCCCACAGGGTTCGGTTTTGGGTCCCTTGTTGTTCATCATGTATATAAACGACTTAGACAATGGGATAAATAGTGATGTTAGTAAGTTTGCGGACGACACTAAAATAGGATGCCTAATTAGGTCAGGAGACGACACAGAGATTCTGCAGGATGATCTTAACAAATTGTTCACATGATCGGTGAAATGGCAAATGAACTTTAATATATCTAAGTGTAGCGTGTTAAACGTAGGGCCACACAACCCCAAAAATAGCTACAGCTTAGATAACGCGCTTTTAGAGAAAACTGAGTGCCAGAGAGACTTGGGAGTTCTAGTGAGTCCGGACCTTAAAACCAGGAAACAGTGCATTAGCGCCAGGAATAAAGCAAACAGAGCATTAGGTTTCATTGCCAGGACGGTAACGAATAGAAGTGCAGAGGTAATTATTCAACTCTAGCGATAGTTAGATCCATCCTTGACTATGCGGTACAGTTTTGGTCTCCGTCCTACAGAATGGACATCAATTCACTAGAATCAGTACAGAAAAGAATGACCAAAATGATACATGGACTCAGAAATTTGCCTTACAAAGAGAGGCTTAGGCACCTTAACTTACACTCTCTGGAAAGACGCAGAGTGCGGGGTGATCTAATAGAGGTGTTCAAGTGGATCAAAGGCTTTAACAAGGGTGATGCAAACAAGGTCATGATATTAAAACAACAGGGTAAGACTCGCAGTGAGGGTTATAAACTGGACATATTTAGATGAATGAAATAGGCAAGAATTGGTTTACTAATAGGGTGGTCGACGAATTGAATAAACTTAGTAACCATGTAGTAAGCGCTGAAAATATCAGTTGCTTTAAGAAACGATTAAACAACTTTATGGATAGGGATGACAGGTGGTGATGGATACGGAGCTGCCTAGTGTAGGCCTTATTGTCTCTTGCAGTCTCCTTCATTCTTATGTTCTTATGTGTAAACTGAACAGCCATGGTGACATGACATATTCTTGGCTAAGTCTCACCTTTACCTCCAACCACTCTCCCCATTTCTAATTCTAACACAGGCTCTCGTCAAAACTCTTGACTGCTCTTAACAGGTTCCTCCTATTCCATATCTCCGAAATACAAGCTATTAATTTTTTTTTATTAGTCTATTTTCGCCATCACCTACAGGTCCAGGGTCCTCTAGGGCAGGCTGTGGACGTGGGCTGCGGCTCAGGACAAACGACTAGCACCTTGGGTCGTCACTTCGAGAAGGTTCTTGGTGTCGACGTGTCAGAGGCACAGATTCAGGAAGCTCGCAAGAAGGAGACAGCCGCCAATGTGTCTTACAAGTGAGACGATCGAGATTCGTGTTGGGGCAGTTACTATCAACTCTTTTCTTCTCACGATACTGTTAGCCAAGTAATTTAATTATCGGGGCACACTATCTGTATATTTATGTATTTAAGATAAAAAAAATTATTCATAAATTGACCAAAGCACATTGTTGATATATATATGTATGTATGGTACACTAGTTTGAGGAAGTATTGCCCCTATTCAAAACTCTTTTTGGTAATGATAATGTTTATCTCTATATTTGTTATTTCACTTGACAGGGTTGGTCCTGCCGAAGAACTACCTTTCGAAGATTCAAGTGTGGAACTTGTGACCTCAGGCCAAGCTTGCCACTGGTTTGATCACCCAAAGTTTTTCTCCGAAGTGGATCGCGTCTTGGTTCCAGGTGGGTTTGAGGAGGGCGTCGCTCGTGACGAATTTCCCGTCAAGTGATCTGCACAATTCGTAGAAATAGAAATCCCCATTCTATTCCATTCTATTCATTTGCTTGTATTAAAAAAAAAAAAAAAAAAAAAAAAAAAAAAAAAGTATATATATATAAAAATATATATATACATATATATATATATATATATATATATATATATATATATATATATATATATATATATATATGTGTGTGTGTGTGTGTGTGTGTATGTATGTATGTACCCACATCGCAGGCTATTTTAATGGGATCCGATTTGATTTAACTTTTCTAAATGCCAATCACTAAACACTGCTGTTATGTCGTAGAGATTTGCGTTATGAGAATAAATCGCATATGAAGGGTGTTACTTGGATCCATTTTCCCCAACCACATTTGGATTTTGAAAATGTCAGTGATGGGTTCAGGTGTATGGAAGGGAGGATTTTACCACCAAGAACGTGAAAGCACACACACACACACACACACACACACACACACACACACACACACACACACACACACACACACACACACACACACACACACACACACACACACACACACACACAACATGGCCCGGTGGCGGATTGGTAAGGCACTGGCCTCACAAGCCGGAGAACCGGGGTTCGATTCCCCGGCCGGGCGGAGACAAGTTGGGTTTGTCTCCTTTCACGTGTAGCCCCTGTTCACCTAGCAGCGAGTAGGTACGGGACGTTAGTCAAGGAGTTGTGACCTTGCATTCCCGGTGTGTGGAGTGTGAGTGGTCTCAGACCTACCCAGAGATCTGCTAATAATGAGCTCTGAGCTCACTGCCGTAGGGTGGTGTCTGGCTGTCTCGAAAAGAGGCTGCAGCAGATCCGAGGTGAATACACACACACACACACACACACACACAGAATCATGAAAGGCATAGAAATTACTGATAGAGAGAATCTGATAAAATGGGATGACAGAAATACAAGAGGACACGGAAAGAAAATAAAAAAAGACAGCTATAGAAGAGATTTGAAAAAGAACAGCTTTCCTCACAGAGTAATAGACAGTTGGAACAAGTTAGATGAGAAAGTGGTGTGTGCAAAAACAATACATGAATTTAAAAATAGTTTAGATAAAATGAGATATGAAGACGGGACCCCACGAGCATAGCTCCCCTTCCCGTAAAATACAACTAGGTAAATACACACACACACACACAAACACACACACACACACACACACACATATATATATATATATATATATATATATATATAATATATATTTATATAATATATATATATATATATATATGTAAATATATATATATATATACTATCTACTAGCGAGTATGGAATCTAGACCTGACCATGCTGGAACAACTGTCAATACGTTGAATGTCGATCTTGGCCTCAGGGACATTGTCCTCTAACAATAAAATCTTTAGAATGGGTCGCATTTAGCTTTCGTTTACCGTTTTCATATATTAAATGCGAGTTTGTCCACATCTTAATAGTTTGCCAACTACCTACAGAGAGTGTGGTAACTTTGACGTTAACTATGCGGTTTGCTATTTGTTGATTTGTGTGGATTCGAATGATGTACTGAAATATTTATAAATACACAAGTAATAAAACACATAGATTATTAGATAAATAAGTAGGAAATGAGTAAACAAAATGAATAAATAAGTATGAACAAAGTGAACAGATGAGTAAATGAATAAACAAACGAATAAAATTAATAGATAAATGTATTTTGCAGGTGGAGTCATTGCATTATATGCGTATAGCTACGCATTTCCAATGTGGCAGGATAAGGCGAAGACACTTAATAAACTTATTGTTGATGTAAGTATTTTATATAACTCTAGAATAAATGGGAATTCCATGAAATTGTCAACGAATCTTTAATTTATTTATATATTTTTTTCAATCATTATCTAATGACATTTATTCAGAAACTGAAGCACCGCTTTCTAGTCTTCACCAGAAGGACTTGATTTTTTTTCTTTCTTCAACGACCAGAGCACAGGTGGGGAAGTGTTACTCTTACATAGGGTTGCCAACCGTCCTTTATTTCAAAGGACAGTCCTTTATTCAGCTCTATTTGTCCTTGTCCTTTATTGAGATTTGAAATGACACTATTTGTCCTTTATTTTGAAATCGTTTTAAACTGGTAGTTCAATTTCCTGTTTTCAAGATGTGAGTGCAGACTCTGTCAATTCTGCAGCCTGTACAATACCAAAATCATAGAGCGGCAGACCGCAGACCAGGGTGCAAAATTAGCCATTTTTTTTTTATGTATAACACAATTCTCTATATAAAAAAAAAAGGCACTCATTTTGGGAAAACCAGAAAATCGTAAATTATGTTACTAAATATGAGAATCGCCTCCAAGAGAAAAGAAAAGAAAAACAACAGAGAAGGAAAGGAGGTGCCGTTTGACGTTTGGAAAGGCAATACCTCCGCCTATCAACTGAACGGAGACTCACGAAGAACCAAAACAAATATGGCGTATTATACAACAAGGCCCTTCACAAAATTGAGCCATAATTTGTTATAAATACTAGAACAGTGAAATCTATGAAAACTTGTAATAATAATGCCAATATTTCAGGACATCAGATAGAAATATTAATTGGAAGTGTGTTTTCAAGACATGATAATTTTTACATTGGTATAAAATTGTACTGATTAAGCCCAACTTTTCAAGTGCTAGTATTTCTATTTCAGTTCACATTTCAAGTTATGCGCCTTTTAGATACATGTTTTTTGGGCTATATAGTATCTTTTTGCATAATATTATCATGGTTGGTGAAAAATTATGATTAGTAATTACAGGCACACCTAGGCTTGCGTCGTTTCAACTTACGTTGTTTTCGAAGATACGACGGTTTTCAAAAATAATACCGGTATATGGAAAAATAAAATTCAAGTTGTCGTTTTACTTGACTTTACGTTGGTCAGCCAATAATAATGGAATCGCATAAACACCAAAAAACATTTCAAGCACATAAATTAATGTTACAATAAATAAGAATAAAAGCATACAAAATGATATTAAGATTCAGTAACTGTTAAAAAACATACCATAAAGTAGCATGGCCTAGTTCACTAGAACATGAAATCAGCTTATTTTCTTATTTATCGGGACAACAGTAGTTCCAAAACTGTTGTGGTTTGGTTCGGTATGGACAAGCCAGGGAAAATGAGACTCACAATAACACTAAAACTAATGGTTAATAGGCTCGGAGGGCACGGACGAGGTCTCGTTGGGAGAAGGTCCGGAATGAAGGCCTCATCAAGCGTCGTGGTCGAGAGCTGGAGAGAACTGGTCCCAAGGAGTCTTGCTGGGGAGAACTGGTCCCGAGGCGTCTTGCTGGAGAGAACTGCTGCTTGGAGTTGTGCCCGGGAGAACTCGGTAGAGAACTGCTGCTTGGAGTTGAGCCCGGGAGAGAACTGATTTCTAATTCTGATTTGCTAGGCAAGACCAATCACTTGCGCGGGGTCGGTTTTTGTGGGAGGGGAAGAAGGTCTGTAAGAAAATGAAAAGATAGAAGTGTATAAAAGAGGGCTTTTGCCACCGGGCGATTAGGGATATTTATTACGCGGCGTCGTGGCTTTGGAGGTATGGGCAGGAGACTTGGGGTTGGAGACTGCGAATGATGTGTAACCGTGAGGTTACATGGAATATCTGTTCCTCTTATCCTCATCCAACAAAGTTAGAAAAGGAGTAGGAGGCTTAGTCTTAGAGAAAGATAGAGAAATTGGAAATAATTTTAGTGGTAGGTAAACTGAAATGAGAAGATGTAGTAGGAGAGAAAGTTGGAAATGAAAATAATTTCAGTAGAAGAGAAAGTTTATGTAGTTGTTTGTGCATGTAGTTGTGTTATTTTTGTTTGAGGTATGGATTTGTGTATTCTACACATAGAGGGTTCCAACGTGTATGCTTATAGTCTATCAATTAATGGGCTACATGCAATATTATTATTATTATCATTATTATTATTGTTGCTATCACCAGTCAAAGCTGGTGAAGGCGTACATTATTGATAAGTACGGTTATACACGTCTTATCGTGTACACCGCACGCGGGACGGGCGCAGCTAACAGATAGTCTGTACGGTGTGGTCTAGGTGTAATGTGTTGTATCAGGTGTTTGTGTCTGTCGTGCAGTTTTTCTATGTGTCTTGTGTGAAGTTTGTCTTTGTGTTGGTTGAGTGGACGGATGTTGGAAATTCGGTGTAGAGACTCAGTTGTACTTCCTCGCTCCACACCTAGAAAAGTGGAAACTCTGCTTTTCCGTCTGCGGCTGGAGGACCGTTGTTTCTGGCAAATCAAGAACAACTCCACGCCAGAAGAGAGAAGATGTCGACATTGCCGCCACCCTGAAGCCACCCTTGTCCACTACCTCAAGCATTGCCCCGCAACTGCTTTTCTGAGGAGAGGGCCTCCGACAACATCTGAGGGTCTTGTGCGCCGCCTATGCAGCCACCTAAGCGTATACGAACTGCGTCGGCTGGTGGAGTGTCAGCCCCCCCCTTTAAATCCTTTTCTTATATTATTGTGTGCTCCGTTCATGTCAGGAAGGGTGAATTCACCGAGATGTGCATACATATTTAACATAGGTATGCACATCCGGTAAATGTATGGGTGGGCGTGGCCAAGCCACACACACTCATATATTGAATCACCCCCACTTTTTCTACACAAACCACCATCACTGAACACACAGCTAATGTTAGGAAGGGTGCATTTACCGAGATGTGCATACGTATTTCATATACGTATGCACATCTTGTGAATGTATGAGTGTGTGTGGTTGGGCCCACACACACTCATAAGTCAAATCACCCTCCAAACGGGCTCACACAAAGCCCGTGGGAATATTTTTCCCAAATTTCACAGAACAGAACTGTGTGACGGCCAGTCTGGATTTGACCAGCGGCGCGTCGCTACAATACTCCCCCCTTCTTTGGGAGCGAGCGCCGCGGAGGTAGGGCGAGGCGTGAGTAATGTGGCAGAATCGGCTGCAATGGCGACAGCGGCGGTGGCTGTGGCTACAATGGCGACATCGGCGGTGGCTGCGGCTGCAATGGCGACCGCGGGGGTGGCTGCGGCTGCAATGGCGACCGCGGGGGTGGCTGCGGCTGCAATGGCGACAGCGGCGGTAATGGCGACAGCGGCGGTGGCTGCGGCTGCAATGGCGACAGCGGCGGTGGCTGCGGCTGCAATGGCGACAGCGGCGGTGGCTGCGGCTGCAATGGCGACAGCGGCTGCGGTGGCTGCTGCTGCAATGGCGACAGCGGCGGTGGCTGCGGCTGCAATGGCGACAGCGGCGGTGGCTGCGGCTGCAATGGCGACAGCGGCGGTGGATGCGGCTGCAATGGCGACAGCGGCGGTGGATGCGGGGCTGGGCAGGCCGGGGTTGGGCTGGGCATGCCTAGGCGTGAAGCTTATCCTGTGAGCCTGCCATCTTCCTGGTTGTCGTCACTCCGGGTCACCACTTTGTCGTGATATGGTTCGGGCAAGCCAGGGAAATGAAACTCATAATAACACAAAGGCACTCGGGTTTTTAATGAACACTAAGCTCGAAAGGGAAGGTCGTAGTCTGAGAGCGAAGGGGAACTTGAAGCTTGGAGAGGACTGATGCTTGGAGTTGTGCCCGGGAGAGAAGTCGGGAGAGAACTCAGTAGAGAACTGCTGCTTGGAGTTGAGCCAGGGAGAGAACGATTTGAGATTTGCTAGGTAAGACCACCCGCTTGCGCGAGATCGGTTTTTGTGGGAGGGGAAGAAGGTCTGTAAGAAAATGAAAAGATAGAAGTGTATAAAAGAGGGATTTTGCCACCGGGCGATTAGGGATATTTATTTTGTGGCGTCGTGGCTTTGGAGGTATGGGCAGGAGACTTGGGGTTGGAGACTGCGATTGATATGGACCAAAAGGTCTCCTGTCGGCATGCTCCGCCTTTGTAATCCATTGTAATCCTTTATGTGTAACCGTGAGGTTATGTGGAATATCTATTCTTCTTATCTTCATCCAACAAAGTAAAGCAGCCTTGCTGTGGATGTGCTGTATCTTCCTACATTGCTTCTGACCTAGGGCAGTGGGCAGGATACAAGGATGACCCATCATTCATGAGGAGCTAAGATGAGAGGGAGGAAAGGGTGGTGGATGAGGGTGAAATGGGTGGGAGTGGGTACTTTATCTTTTGTCTTGGCTACCTCCCTTGTAAGAAAAAAAAAAAAAAAGTTTATAGATAGATAGGGAACCACAAAAAGAAAGGACCTTTCACTGATTCATTTTACCAACAAAGTCAAGAAAGAAGCTGGAGAATGAAGATACAGTGGCAGAACATACATATATTGCTAGGTCAATTTGCTGGATGTCTCCATGTTTGTTGTGAAGCTGCATTGCTTCATCTTCTTGATTATCAACCAACTCACTGCCTTGGTCATGTATATGAATCCTTTCGGTTGTTTCAGGTGCAGGATGAAATATATACTGCTTTCACTATTCTTCTCCACCTTGCTATAATTCCTCTGTAAACTATTAATATTTTTGCTAACTTGGTGTGTGCCTTTTTTCTTTCTTTTTTTTTCAATATAGACCACTAAGGAGGAATGTGGAGCCATCCCATAAGATGACTTTGCATTGTATATAAACAATTTAATCAATCAGTCAATCCAGGTCTTTCCATTAATGTTACATTAATAGAGAATTATGGATTCTTGTTACATTTAAACTTGAACGAACAAATGGGTGAATTTCTCATTCACTTTTGTAATTTTGTCAGGTGTCTTTTTATTTGGCCACCCCCTTCATAATGGGATAAAAAAAATATATGTATGTCATTTTGTTACTGGCAGTTTGCATATGGAGAGCTCTTGTTTGCTGACCAGGTGCACATGATAGACAACTACTATGCCGACATTCAGCTGCCCTATGAAGATGTCATCAGACTTCAGTAAGATAACCAGTTATGGGTTAATTTATATTGTGATAATGATAATAATAATAATGATAATAGAAATTACAATTATAATGATAACAATAATGATGATAATGAAAACAAAATAAGAATAGTAGTTTTGACAGTCACTAGGCTACTGGCATATACATTACCATTGTAGTTATTATTACTAATATAATGATGTTATGGAAGTCCATCAAAACAATGATGTCGTCTCCCTCCATGAATGCAAAAAAATATATACATGAAATGAAGTCATAGTCCAGTGTATATCTAGAGAAAGCCAGAGCACAGTGTGTGTGTCAGATGTAGCTCTCTTGTGGAGGGGTGGTGGTACAGTGGCCCCAGTGTCTGTGCAGCCCAAACTCTGTCTGTCTGCCATAGTTGGGACACAGAATGCCATCTCCTGGAGGTGGAGGATCACAGTTCAGTCGATTGTGTCAGCAATGGTGCAAACATTATCATACATTTGTACTGACTTCCTTTAGTGGGGCACTGGCAGCATAGTATGCAGTCACTATTTTTCAATCAGTCCATTCCCTCCAGTCTACCTTGCAGAAGACATTGGCCTGCAGTGTCCAGATTTCAAGCAACTGTCTTGAGCATCGAGATGTCAAGGAGAGGAAGATGCCTCTTTCCCCCTCCTACCCAAGAAAGAAAACCATATCCAGGCCCTGCAACAGATGCTAAATGGACACAACACTCCTCACCCTTTCAGGGCCACACCAGTCAATACTTTAAGGACTACAGTGACATTTCATTGGACTACAGTCATACATCATTCAAAATATTTAAAGGTTCTTTAATGTGGAGAACAACAGAGGGTCCCCACCCTCATCCCATTCACTGCCAGTCTTCAGCTAAAATGCTTTCAGCATCACCTTCAGTGTCAAATTAAAGATTTCTAACACACTGAGATTCCATGGGTGAAAAGCTGTAGAATGGTAGTGATAGATACCCAGGATCTCTCATTACCTGCCACAGTCCAGAAGTGAAGTTAGAACCTTGGTCAGACTGCACTTGGGTGGGCTGGCCAACCCTTGTGATAAACTTGAAAAGGACCTTCATTAATCTTTTAATTGTGAAGTTGTGATCATTTGGAGGGGAATGCATCTGGGTAGTGTGATATATCATTCACCATGTGCTGGATACATGACTGACAACTATCACCCTCCTGGATTAGAGCTCAAGCTCATATATGGCCCAATCTATGGGTAATGTTGTGACCTTAAACACACACATACCAAGCTGAGGACTGAGCTCAGACTGCTTAGTTAGCAGGTGAGTACTGTACCACTACACCAGCAAGCCGTATTAATGATGATTCGGTTCAATGTCCCATACTCCCTCTATCAGGAGGCTAGGACAGTGTCCCTTACAGAGGACTTTGTAGCATGGAATTTGATTAACCATGCCCTTGGTCCAACTCACTGGTGGTTGGGCATGAACTGCCATTGCCTTGACCTCTGCAAAATGTAGCAATGCTTTAACCCACTTTTCACTTTTATTAGGTGAGGTGACCAAATCAGAACATACTCTACTCTCTTCCAAAACCCATTTATTGCTCTTCTCATTATATGACCTCTTGAATAAAAGATCATCCGTCTCCTGACACCATGGAAATACTTGAGAAACAAGAAGTAAAGGAAGACTACAGTATAAGAAAGCACTGTGTATTACTCAAGTACAAATTGAGCTGGAAGCAAGGCACTGCTGATTTACCATCCAGGTAAACTAAGGTTGGGTCCAATATGTCACAGAAATTCCAGGGTACAATGTCAGTGAGAAACCACAGTAGTAGAAGAGGAGAATTCCTACCAATTACATAAGATTATATGGTGGTAGCTGAAACAAATGTACAAAATATTAGTAGTCAATCAGTCAATCCATAACCTCTGGGCTCTCCTGCAGAAGATATGTGGCTTTCAGGTAATCGGTCTCCAGGCAGGTCTACAAGTCACTTAGGGAAGATGTATTGTTGTGAAGGGATTGTTAGTGTGGAGCATTGTAGTGTGAGATATTCTGTGACTTCTGTTAGGTGGTTGCCTCTGGGACATTTAGAATCTCTGGCCCCATTTGAGATATGTTTAACTCTTTTTCACTGTGCAGAGGGATTCCCTTGGCTGAATAAAAATGCCATGTAGTAGTGAGACAAAATGTATATTATCAACAGCAGTGAAAGGATTAACAGAAACATTACTATTAACAACCTGGAGGCTGTTGCCAGTTACCTGAAGGCTGCAGGTATTTTCAAGAAAGACCAGGGGCATGATAAACATAGAATAGGAAGACTAATGTATAACAAAACAAACTTTGAGAAACTTAAAACATTCTTCCGCAATGCAAATTGGGATAAATTCCTAAACGAAGAAACAGGGATAGAAGAAAAATGGAACATACTAAAAGAAATTTATAATGAAGGAGTGAATAAATATGTACCACAACAAAAAATAGAAAGAACATACATAAAAAGCTGGTACAACAAAAGTTGTAGTGAAGCTAAGGACAAAAGAGACAAAGCTTGGAAAAAATGGAAAAGAGACAAGAAACCAAACAAATGGCAAACATACATCAAACTGAGAAATGAATATGTAAAAGTACGCAGAGATGAAAAGAGAAACTACGAAAAAAGGATAATAGATAAATGCAAGGAAGAACCCAAACTATTTTACAAGTATGTAAATGAAAAAAAAAAAATAGAAAAACTGCGCCAGGGCAAAAATGAATATATAGAGGAACTAGAAATGGCGGAAATTATGAACAACCACTTCAAATCAGGGTTCACATTAGAAGGTTCACCTGACTGTGAAGAAATCGAGAGAGAAACATCCCCCGCAATGAAAGAAATAAACGTAAAACAAAAAGAAATCAGTGACCAAATTAACACACTTGATGTTAGAAAATCACATGGCCCAGACGGAATTGCAAACTGGATACTAAAAGAATGTATGGAAGAATTAACTGACAAAATATACATTACGATTAAAGTATCACTTAAAGAAGGGAAAGTGCCACTGGACTGGAAAAAGGCAAACATTGTACCAATCTATAAGGTAATAAAGAAGACCCATCTAATTTGTGAAAGAATTGTCAAAAATAGATGGGTAAAGCACCTGGAAGAAAAAAACTATACTAAATCCAAATAAATTTGGATTCAGACAAGGGAGATCATGTACAACAAATTTTATCTGCTTCTACTCAAGATTAATAGACATAATACAAGAAAGAGATGGGTGGGCAGACTTTGCCTTTCTCGATCTACCACATAAAAAACTTATAAAGAAGATAGAGTCAAAAGGTGTCATCAGAGGAAAATTATTGGAATGGATGAAAGACTTCCTGATTGGGAGGAAAATGAGAGTTGTAATTAGAGAAAAAAAAAATCAAAATTGGGAAGAAGTGAAAAGCGGTGTCCCGCAGGGATCAGTACTGGCCCCGATCATGTTTGCCATATACATTAATGACATGGATGAAGGTGTAGAGTGTTATATGAATTTCTTTGCAGATGATGCAAAGATACTAAAGAAGGTAAAAACGGAGAAAGAATGCAACTCATTGCAACAAGATTTGGACAAGATCTGGAATTGAACCCAAAAGTGGGAAGTAAAATTCAATATAAAGAAATGTAGTATGTAGTATAATGGAGTTTTAAAAGAGTAAAAACAGAATATCAAAAGACTACAAAATTGGTGAAGAAAAGGTGAAAAATGTAAACTCAGAGAAAAATCTTGGAGTTATGATTGGCAAGGAGATGACACCAGATAAGCATATTAAAAAAATATTTGGAGAAACCTACAATTTATTGAGATCAATCAAAGTGGCGTTTGCCTATTTGGACGAAGAAATGATAAAGAAAATCCTAACAACACTAATAACACCAAAACTCGAGTATGCAGCAGCACTCTGGACACCCAGTACCAAAAAGAACATTAAAAAACTAGAAAGGTTACAAAGAGCAACAAACAAACTAGCACCAACTCTTACCAAACTAACATATGAGCAAAGACTGTCCAAATTAGAACTACCAACTTTGGAACAGAGAAGAGAAAGAGGTGACCTGCTGACTATCTACTGAATAATGAAAGGAATGGAAGTTTTAGTTAGGGATGACTTATTAATATGGGACAACGATAAAATGAGAGGACACAAAAAGAAACTAAAAAAAGATGGTTACAGAAGAAATTTAAAAAGGAACAGCTTCCCACACAGAGTGATAGATACATGGAATAAATTAGACAATGAAACAGTGTGTGCAAACACTATACAAGATTTTAAGAAAAAACTTGATGCTGAGAGATACAAAGCCAGGTCACCACGAGCATAGCTCCCTTCCCGTATAATACAACTAGATAAATATATAGTCATTTAGTAAATGTTTTCACATCATGTATACCCTCTAGCTACACATGTATGTGAAAAAAACATTATACCTTGAAGAACACTAACCAAGAACCTCTCCTTTACTACCACAGGGATGACAGTTTCTATGTGGAGATACAAGGTACAGCAGAGGACATGTTTAACGAGATGCGGACATGGTCAGGGTTCAATAACTATAAACTCAAGCATGGTGAAGAGGCAGTTGAGGAGATCTTTAATAACTTCAAGAAGAGGTATGTGATAATAGATATTGTTCTCACATTAAATATTACTTTCTCTAATAATAGGTTACAAGAATGTTTTTCCCCTACATCTCATTTGGCTATATCATCTCTGATGACCAGTAGTAGTTGAGGTCACCTGACTATGGGATCTGTAGAACTGTATATACAGGGTGGTCCAAAAAGATGTATCCATTTGTTATAAAGTAGTATTTATTATTGAAAGGAAAATTTTACTTTTATTTTTTCATAGACCTATCTTACAGATTCTCCACTCACCTCTGTCTTCCGTCCTCTCCCTTCCTTCCTCAACTGACATTCCCCTCTTCCCCAAAGCCCCCTTCACCCCATCCATCCACCTCATCCTAGGACGTCCCCTCATGTTCACTCCCTCCACATCTGCCTTCCATACCTCTTTTACTAGTCTTTCTTCACTCATTCTTTCCATGTGTCCAAACCATCCTAATATTCTTTCATCAACCCTCTCTCCCAAATCCTTTTTCACCCCTGTTCTCCTCCTCACCTCCTCATTTCTCACTCTATCTAGCCTAGTAACCCCCGCCATACTTCTCAGACACCTCATCTCAAACCCATTCAAACTCCTTCTCTCTTCTTCTCTTATGTTCCACGTTTCTGCCCCATACAGTGCTGTTGGCACAATCACTCCTTCATACAGTCTCCTCTTCGCATCCATTCCCAAATGTCTATTTCTCATTACACTCTTTAAACCACCAAGGCATTTACTCGCTTCTCTCAATCTACATTCTACCTCCACCTTTTCCTGCTACACTTGCACCCAAGTATCTAAAACTATCCACTTCCTCCAGTCGCTCTCCCTTAATGTTCACTTCCAGTCTACTGCCACTTTCACTCCTTGTACATCTCATCACCTTACTTTTACCCACATTTATCTTTAGCTTTCTTCTATCACATACTCTCCCAAACTCTGCCACCAGCTTCCTCAATCCCTCCTCTGACCCTGCCACAAGCGCAGTGTCGTCCGCAAACAACAGCTGGCTCACCTCCCACTTTTCTCCATTTTCTTTAACCATCTCCAATCCCTGACTCACTACCCTAGCATTCACCTCTCGCACCACCCCATCCATGTATGGTTGTATATGGATGATGTTGTGACTGCATGAGGAGGAATGGGCGGGGGGGTGGGGGGTGGGGTAGTATGTGTGAGTAAATTTTGATGCAGCCCGAAGGGATTTCTCCCCGTCCTCTCCTTATATGCAAAGGGGGACGGAGAGGGGGGGTCGCCGATTAAATGAAGCGGCCTTGCTGTGGATGTACTGTGTCTTGCGACACTGCTTCTGACCCAGGGCGGTGGGCGGGGTGCAGGGATGACCCGTCATCCAGGAGGTGCTCAGATGAGAGGAAGGGTGGGAGGGGTGTGGTGTGTATTTGGGGATGAAATGGGTGGGAGTGTTTTTATGCCTTTCCCTTTTTGGCTACCTCCCTTGGAAGGGGGAAAAAGCCTTGGTATATGTATGTATCTTACAGATATGTAAGTTTTGTGTGGTGTAAGTTTTCCCCGTATACCACCATTTTGCGAGCACAGCTCAATAGTTTATAATGTGCTCGATCCAAGTTCTTTGGCACTGAATCACTGTCCAACATGTCTTGGGGAATCCTCTTAATCTCTGTTCAAATGTTATTCTTGAGTGCAGCAATAGTTTGGGGATTGTTGACATAGACTCTTTCTTTTAGGTATCCCCACAGAAAATAATCCAAAGAGGATAGATCTGGAGAACGTGCAGGCCAAGGGTGGTCAGTACAATGGGAGATGAGCCTGTCTTCAGGGAAGTAGCGATGGAGGTATTTGAGTGAACCATTGGAGCAATGTGATGTTGCTCCATCCTGCATATAAATCAGTTTGTCCACTCCTCACTTCTGCCTCAGTTCCGGGATGAATTTTCTTCTCATTAGTTCAATGTATCGCTCTGTGTTCACAGTTACCGGACGAGCATCAGCATCGTTGAACCAGTATGGCCCAATAATGCCATCGTGACTCAACACACACCAGTCACTTTCTCCAAATTAAGTGGGCAATACTGATGTTCATGAGGCTGAGCCATAGCCCAAAAGTGCATATTCTGTTTGTTCACATGACCACTAAGGTGGAAATTTGCCTCGTCACTGAAGAAAATGAAGTCTAAGTAATCAGGATGGTCTTCAATAATCTGACGGATGGTTTGCCCAAAAGGCATGTCTCTTAGCTTTACTTGCATTGGTCTGACATTGTAACATCTGTATTTTATACAGAAACAGGTGAAGATCCTGGTGCATTATGCACATAACTGAACTCCTTGAAAGATCTGTCTCCTGGGACAAATGTCTTGTAGATTTCCTTGGAGACTGCTTCAAATGTTGTCTCACAGTCACAATGTTATTTTCTATCCTGACTGACTGTGGCTGGCCACTGTGACCTTCAGTGTTATCCTGTACACTTCCTGTTTCCCAGAATTCGTTCAGGAGGTGCTTTATTGTGTGTCTGGTTGGAGCATTTCTCCCTGGAAAGTCCCTCCAAAATTGTCGTTGAGTTTGGACAACCAATTTTGTTGCAAAATAGACCTTGTCAATTTTTATCCTCTCCTGCATGTAGTATCTTGTTGCCTGTTCCATTTCACCTGAAAAACAGAAGCCTAGGTTAATTTTCATAGAAATGAGAGCAATAATAAAATGGATAAATCTTTTTAGACCACCCTGTACTTCTATTTTCATGCTCTAGTATGATTTCACCTACCTCTTGTTCCTCACCCTCTAGTTTATTTCTGTTTTGAAGTACCATTATGCTTCATCCAAGTTCATTTTCTTAATCTTCACAAACTTCTATACACAAACCATCAACTTCATTTTGGGTTGTTGCCTTTATATGTATGACCAGGTGCACATGAATGAGAGATAATTATGAGGCCAGGATTTTGCCTAGTGGGGCTATGTGAGTGTGAGTATGTTTTCAATGTTACATACATAGATGCAAGGCACATCACTATTTATTATTATTTTTTTTTTTTTTTTTTTTTGGCATCCGACCTAGATATGGATCAAAAGGTCTCCTGTCGGTATGCTCCGCCTTTGTAATCCTTTGTAACTAAAGAAATTTGGGTGGTGGATGGGGGTGGGTGCATACCTTTGACTTGGCTATCTCCCTTATAAGAAAGAAGCCTTTGGTATATCTATGGATAGATAGCCTTGGTTGGCTACCTCCTTCTTGAGGGGGTTAGATTTCTTTTGGCATAAAGATAGATAGTCTTGAGTTTCAAGGATTGGAAAGCTATAGCCCAACAGCAGCTAACAACAGATCTATGGGAAGAAATATTTGACTGTTGTCATATTGTATTAGTGTGGGTCCCTTTCTCTCAGAGGCAAGCAGAATGTTGTCAGCTCTCCTTATGTGAAAAAGGGGGGAAAATAGTCTCTAAGTTGATATGAGTGAGATTTTGAGTTTGGACTGGAGACCATGTTACCCCCTTGGGGCTGCAGTTCCAGATAGTGGTGAAGTGTTTTGAGGTTTTGAAGATGGGTAGCAGGACAATGATTCTCACATCCATCATGTCAGACCATCACTGGCATGTACCCATTGTTGGTCCTACCCAGGGGTGTAGTGCTGCTGGAGCATCATTCTGGATGAAATTTATCACTTCCCTTGCAATCATGGCTTAATACCTTTTGTCATACCCTCCAGAGCTCTGATGCCTATAAAATTAGTACTACACCCTTGATCCTGCCTCAAATGAATAGAACTGTTAGGCATTGTCCAGAAAAGTAACCAGTTTCCTGGGGATGCTGAGTCTCTTGCAAGAGAACCAGGATAACAAATAGATTGTTATACTTGAAAGTGGAAATCTGAGGTATAGTATGGAAATTGTCAAGCCAAAAATCAATGCACAAGAGGTTCTTGGACAAGATTTCTGTGAAGGTTTTATGTCTTACTGCATTGCTTCTGACCTAAGCAGTGTGATGGGGGATATGGATGGGATGACCCTCCCTGAGGAATTAAGATGGATTTTTTTTTTTTTTTTTTTTTTTTTTTTTTTTTTTGTGGATGTACGATGATGCATCACAATACTCGCATTATAAAATATAAAGTTACAGCTGTATTACTCATTCTCTTTCACTCTAAATGTTAATAACCACAGAAAATATGATCAGGCCAGTTCACAGAATATGGGGGTCACTCAGCTACAGCTACAAAATAAATATAATCAAGACACCAAAACTGGCATCCTTATATACCCACTCACTCTTCATGATGCTTACATAGGCATCATCATATCAAAGGGAGTAAAAGAGGAAAAGACCTTTTAGTTTAAGTGTGCAAATTGTTCTCATGTAGATTAGGAGCTTATGAAATAAATTAAAACTTTTTAGGTCATTATGGCCAAACCAGCCTCAACCAGTAATCTAACTGCTTTTTAGAATTTATAACCACTTGTGTGTAGGTCCAGCTTTGGAAGTTTTCAGCAGGCCTTTATCCACCTATAATTATTTCAAAATACCAACTTTCAGATTCATGAAGGAAATGGGTGTGTCTGTTCAGCCACAGGAACTGGAATTACCATACCGTTTCTACTATTTCCTGGTGTTGACACGTAAACCACAGTAGCATTAATCTCACGGTCTGTATAAATTTCTTTTAACTTTTTGACTATTACCAGGGTTCCTCAAACAAATGAAATTGCATGGTAGTAGTAAGAGCTTTTAAGAGTTGATATAGCCATGGAATACAGACATGAACATTGGAGGTTTCTCCTCAGTCAGTATAAGGCAGTAGTCAACCCTTGTGATTAAAGGGTTGTGACAGTAAAAGTAACTTGAAAGTAATGTCCTTTATAATTAAAGTGACTCCAAAATACTGTGGAGATAATAACCTCTTTTGATCATGCATGTCATATTCAGTTAACTAAAACACTTGTTCTGAGCTCACCAAGAAAACAAAATAGAAACAAATGAAAGAATAAGGCAATGAGTATATGGTAAAAATTATCAAAGGCATTTGGGCAACAATGTTCAAAATTTATTATTTACAAAAAGTTTACAGTTGTTGTAAAACATAAGCCACTCGTATTTACATCCATAAACTGTATGGAGCATCCCATGCTGAGGATCTTTCAAAATGTGACGTGTTGCTGCAGGGAAACCACTTTGTTGTCATTACACAAAATAGGAAACTGAGCTCCATTTGGTACCCTGACATACACAAAAGGCCATCAATTGTCACAAAATCAGATTCCTGTTGTATCCACCACAGAGTCTGAAGAAATCAAGTCCGTGCTGTGATTGCAGAGCTCAAATCACAGGCTCAATTATAGACTTGTTGCTTTCAGGTGCTTCCATGTGTAATCACTGGCTTGTATATCAATTATTCTGGGACTATCAAGAGAGGAAAGTAATGTCCAAAAGTTCAAGATTAAAGCTATAAGGAATAATGCCTTGCAAACTAGCATGCAACCCTATCTCCTACACAAGGACTATGGGACAAGGGGGGGGTTCCTAAAACACTCTGATATGCAATTTGCACCTTAAACATGGAGTTATGCATTCTAATAGTTTGGCCTAACCAGGACGTGTTTCAGCTATGTCTGTTTCAAAGCATATCTAGACAAATAATATTCTAGTCCAAAACGAGTCTCTATTATCAACTTTTTCAATCTTGATATAGGTCATCATTTCAACAAATACTGTATTGTATACTTTTTACAATTTTCTGGCATTGTAAAATTATGATTGGTGCTTCAAAAAAAAATTGGTAATTAAATAAATAAATAGATAAATAAATAAATAAGAGCAGAGCTCATTCTCTGATGACATGGTCATTATTAATTACTGTGAGCATAAGTCTGTTATCTTTTAATTGGTTTCAAAATCATTGACAGTATTTCATTCTACTTTAGGGAAAAAAATAATTGCTACTGCTAACAAATTCAAACTGTATACCAATATATATATATATATATATATATATATATATATTATATATATATATATATATATCTTTGAAGCATTAAATGGTTAAAAAAGTGGGATCATAAGCCTTGTATGTGCCTTCAGTCTTTCAAATATTAATTTATTACAATTTCACACAGAAAGAAAAGAAAGAAAAAGAAAAAAAATATTGTAGGTGTAGAAAACCTCAATCCACTTGTCTCTGAACCAGGGTTGCTTAAAAAGTCGAGAGAACTGCAGAAAATTAAAAAACAAGAATGACTGCCCTGCTTTTCATATTTAGTGTACAACAGTTGTTATTCTGCTGACTTTCATTATGTCATTATATTCACATAATACAAATATGTTTATACATATATACATACTAGGCATACAATTTCCCCTCAAGTTGAATTGTAAGAAAAGATATGTTTGTATACCTTTATTTGTAATTTTACATGTAATGCCCTTTTAGTGGACATTAAGACCAAACAATTTTATTGGCTTTTCCCTATACCAAACACTTTGACACTTCCCATACAGGTACATTTCTCTTTTGATGTAAATGAAACAAGTTCAATGTGGACATATTTGTTCAAACTTGAAAAAATGTATAAATGATGATAATAAATTGAAATTTTCATACTTTTCGAGCAGGAGAGGAAATGTTACTGCATACCAAATACATCCTATGAAGACTGAGAACACTTGATCATCTTGGAAACCCAGCACAGGCTCTTCTGAATAACGGTGTAGGACCCATTTCTGGACATTTCAACGATGACAGTCAACCTTGTAATTAAATCCCATTACAAACTTCTTTGTGGTGGGGAACCAACTCCCTTTCATGTCCCAAGAAAATTACTGCCCACCAAGAATCCTAAGCTATCAACCAACTACAAGTAAAACTACTATTTGACCACAGGTTCTCAAATGATTTTGTCAGACTTTTTATGCATGTAGTCTTAACTATTTCTGCACAGGAAAATTTTCAAAGTATAACTTATAATAAATAATGTTAACAATAACTTTTATCATTCACGGAGTACAAGACCTAACCGTGGGGATTTTTTTTTTTCCCCCACTCCCAATAACAATACAGGACAACAAAGAGCCCCTACACATAATCTAAATTCCAATAGTGAAACCTTCTTAGAATATTGAATGTGTCACATCAAAAGTTAAAATAATCTGATACCAATGTAACCTAGATTTCACAAGCACTTCTCCTTATGATAAAAAATACAAAAGAAGAAACAAAGGCTTACCATGTGGTATATACACATTACACATCAAAAGTTTCCTATGAAAGTAAATGACAGAGAAGCAGAAATGGCTTCAGCCCCATCCGGTGGTTTCTGTAGAGAGCAAGTCCTATCACCATACAATGTCTTTGGACCTTTTGTGGAGAGAGGAGTTTATCAAAAGTGCACAAAGATTCATGTGAAAATACTCTTGATACAAACTTAATGGGACAGAAACAACTGCATATGATAGTGTAGGATTCTTTTTTTTTTTCTTTTCTTTTCTTTTTTTCTTTCTTTTGGCAAGTGAGCACCTTGGCTGGGCAGTTCCTGGTTAACTATTCTGTTTTCTTGGCATCCTTGGTGCTGCCATATTTTGAGCCTTTGTCGATTCTGGTTAGACCAATCATTTTGTACAAACCAATGTAAGCTGAAAAGGAAAGACATAAAAGCTAAGTAGAGTGACTGAATTGCAATTTAAACAAAACCTATAAAAACAATTATCACCATGACCCCTGAAGTCTTCAAAGTCACTTACACGTGTATGTACGTATAGGGATCAATGATGAGTACCTGCATGTAGTGCTCATTCCCCTCACCTCCACTGGAAGGTGCAGCCTTGAGGGGCTGTCACTCAGTCCCCAGACTGGGCCTAGAATCTCTCCCTCAACTTCAACTGTACTACTTACACTATTTCACACATGGTGAGCTGACTACCAGCAATTGCTCTTCTCTCCTCTCCCTAATATTTTCAGTCAGTGGCACAAAACCAGTCCCAACACAAGTACGTCACAGACAACAGTCCAAAGTTTCTTTCCAAAGATTTCTGTGGGAGGGTCTGAGGACTATTACCATCTACTGTGAGGCTGAGAGTTTTCCACTGAGCAAAACTCAAGGCAGCAATCAATTAACTAATTAATTAATTTAAAAGGGGTGTGTAAAACCCATTCCCTGCCTTTCTGAGCCATAAATGAAGGGTTATCACTTGGATCAAGGAAACACGTTGTTATTTTCGGAATGAGATGGCTATGTATTCAAGTGACCGGTAAGTTGTAAAATCCAGTTTTTGGAAAAGTATGGTATAGCATAATATGGAGGAAAGAAAAGAAGACAAAAGAATTAATGAACCAACAAAGAGAGGACTGGATATGAGTAGAGTGGAATTGCCACTTGGTTTGATACCAAAGAACGTGTCTAAGTGATACTCTGAAGACTACTCAAAGATTTGAGAACAATGTTTTTTTGGGTTTTCAAAGGGAAAGGGGAACAAGAGTTAAAGCTATGGATACAGAAAGAGAAACTAGGGTTAGCACTGTACTAAGAAATTGAGTCATCAATGACTTGATGGACGAACTAATTGATTAAAAAATAGATTATTGAACTTTGCACAATGAAATGACAAACTTATGTAGAACCAATGAGGAAATAATCAGAGTTACATACATACATATACCAAAGGCTTTTTTTTTTTTTTCCCTTATAAGGGAGGTAGCCAAAAAAAGGCATAAAAACCACTCCCACCCATTCCATTCCTATTACAGTCGACTTCCTTCCCTCTTATCTTGGCACCTCCTGGATGATGGGTCATCCCTGCATCTTGTCCACTACCCTGGGTCAGAAGCAGTGTCGCAAGACAAAGCACATCCACAGCAAGGCTGCTTCATTAAATCGGTTACCCCCCTCTCCGTCCCCTCATGCAGAAAAGGAGAAGACGGGGAGAAACCCCTTCAGGTTGCATCAAATTTTTCTCATACATACTACCTCACCCCCCATCCCCCTGCCCATTCCACCTCATGCATCACAACATCATCCATATACAACCATTCTCCATTCAACCCTGTCTTCTGTCCTCTCCCGTCCTTCCTCAACAGACATTCCCCTCTTCCCCAAAGCCCCTTTTACCCCATCCATCCATCTCATCCTAGGTTGCCCTCTCATGTTCACTCCCTCCACATCTGCCTTCCACACCTCTTTTACTAGTCTTTCTTCACTCATTCTTTCCATGTGTCTAAACCATCCCAATGCTATTTCATCCACCCTATCTCCCAAATCCTTTTCCACCTCCGTTCTCCTCCTCACCTCATTTCTCAGTCTTTCCAGCCTAGTAATCCTATCATCTCAAACACATTCAAACTCCTTCTCTCTTCCTCTCTTATGTTGCATGTTTCTGCTCCATACAGTGCTGTCGGCACAATCACTCCTTCATCCAATCTCCTCTTAGCATCCATTCCCAAATGTCTATTTCTCATTACACTTTTTAATCCACCGAGACATTTACTCACTTCTCTCAATGTACATTATACCTCCACCTCCACTCCTCCCTCTCCTGCCACATTCGCACCCAAGTATCTAAAATTATCCACTTCCTCCAGTCTATCTCCCTTAATACTCACTTCCAGTCTGCTGCCACTTTCACCCCTAGTACATCTCATCACCTTACTTTTACCCACATTTATCTTCAACTTCCTTCTTTCACACACTTTCCCAAACTCTGTCACTAGCTTCCTCAATCCCTCTTCTAATCCTGCTACAAGCGCAGTGTCATCTGCAAACAACAGCTGGCTTATCTCCTACTTATCTCCATTTTCTTTAACCATCTCCAATCCCTGACCCACCACCCTTGCATTTACCTTTCGCACCACCCCATCCATGTATAAGTTGAACAGCCAGGGCGACATAACGCATCCTTGACAAAGTCCCACCTTTACCTCAAACCACTCTCTCTCCATTTCTAATCCTGACACAAGCTCTACTACTCTCATAAAAACTCTTGCCAGCTCCCAGAAGCTTTCCTCCTATCCCATATATCTGCATAACCTCCCACAGTGCCTTTCTGTCTACCCTATCATAAGCCTTTTCCAGATCCATAAAAGCCCAAAAAACATCCTTCCCCTTTAGCTTTCTCACATATCTGTCTTACCACAAAGATCTGATCTACACAACCTCTATCCGTCCTAAATCCACACTGTTCTTCACCAATTACTCCCTCTGTTCCTCTCCTAATCCTCTCAATCAAGATCCTCCCATAAACCTTCCCAACTACACTTAACAAGTTAATCCCTCTGAAACTACTACATTCACACTTGTCCCCTTTTCCCTTGTAAAGTGGAACTATACAGGCACTCCTCCAGTCCTCCAGCACTCTACCCTCTCTCCAGCAAACATTAAATAACCTCACCATCCAGTCCACCATCACTGTACCTCCTTTTTTTAAACATTCTGCATGGCATCCATCCAGACCAGGTGCCTTACCTGCTTTCATCATCTTAACAATTGCCTTCACTTTATCCTTCCTTATTTCTCCTCCATTTTCCTCACTCATCACTCTCATTTTCTTAGCATTTCCCACTGCAACTATCTTTCCCTCCCTATCCTCCTTCACATTTAGCAACTCCCTAAAATATTCTGCCCATCTTCCTCTTACTGCCTTCTCTTCCATTATCATCTCTCCATCTACACCTTTTACCTTTTCTTCTCTACTTGATTCGCCTCCTCTTCCTCTCTTAATTTCTTTCCAAAACATCTTTTTATTACTTTCAAAATTTTCTGTCATACTCTTACCCCACTTTACATCTGCTCTCCTCTTTGCCTCCTTTACCTTTTGCTTTACTTCTCTTTTCTTTTCTTTGTACCTCTCGTATGAGTCCCTCGTCCTATTTTGTAACCAATCTGTGAAATCTCGCTTCTTCTCTTCTACAACCTTCTTTGTTTCCTCATCCCACCATTCACTACCCTTCCTTCTATTTCCTCCTGTCCTTCTTGTTCCACAGACCATCCTTGCACACTTTGTGACTCCCTCCTTGAACCATCCCCATTCCTCCTCCACACCTAGCTCTACTCTATCCTTCACTCCCTCCCACTCCTCCTTCAGCTTCTTCTTGTACTCCTTCTCCTTTTCATTTAAAGAGTTCACTCTAAGCACCTCCCTACCTTTTGTCCCTTTCCTCTTTCTCCATCTATCCTCCACTCTCAACTTACCTTCCACCAAAAAATTATCTGATATTCCCCCACCCTCTCCCCTTAGCACATGTACATCCTTAACTCTTCCTATCATAGTCCTATTTACCACTACATAATCCATCAACGCTCTATCTACCACCCTTCCCTCCACCACCCTCTCCCATGTGTACTTATGCTTGACTTTCTTCCGAAACACTGTATTTGCTATCATCAACTCTCTTTCTAGACACATTTCCACCATCAACTCTCCACTACGATTCTTTCCTGGAACTCCACATTTCCCAACCACTCCCTCAATTGGACCATTTCCTACCCTAGCATTAAGGTCTCCCAGTACTATTACATTAACATTTCTCCCTAAATCCTCTATGCACTCATTTAAACCTATCCAAAAGGCCTCCCTTTCTTCTACACTCTTATCACTGCCAGGCCCATATGCACTTACAAAGACGCACATCTCCTTTCCCAGTTTCACCTTCATCCACATTATCCTTGAGGAAATCTCCTTCCACTCCACTACATGTTTACCTATCTCTTCACTTACTAGAATAGCCACCCCTTCCCTCCCTTGCCCTCTCTTCACTCCTGATAACCTCCCACTTACACTCCCAAACTTACACTCACCCTTCCCTTTCAACTTAGTTTCACTCAAAGCCAACACATCTATCTTTCTTCTCACAAACATACTACCTATCTCTTCCCTTTTACTCTCATCTGTACCACATCCACGCACATTAAAAGACCCAAACCTTAGGGTGCTGGTCCAAAAACTCCCAGACCCTCTTATGCCTTTACTTTTTCATTTAGGAATGTCCCCTGTGGGGCTACAAGGAGAAGGATGCCTAGTCCCACTCCCCGTCCCTTTCTTCTCGCCTCTTACGATCCAAGTGGAAATACTTGGTGGCAGTATTCTTCCCCCCTCCCCCCAATTTGGATTTAGACAAGGAAGATCATGTACAACAAACCTGATCTGCTTCTATATGAGACTAATAGAAATAATACAAGAAAGGGATGGATGGGCAGACTGTACCTAAGCCTACAAAAAGCATTTAAGGTACCACACAAGAAATCAATAAGAAAAATAGAATCAATAGGTGGCATCGGAGGTAAATTATTAGAATGGATGGAAGCCTTCCTGACTAGGAGAAAAATGAGGGTAGTAATTAGAGACAAATACTCGAAATGGGAAGAAATGATAAGTGGTTTCCTGCAAGGGTAGGTGCTGGCTCCAATCATGTTTGCTATATAAATAAATGACATGGATGAAGGAGTAGTGTTATATGAATTTCTTTGCAGATGAAGCAAAAATACTAAAGAAAGTAAGATCAGAGGAGGATTGTGAATCATTACAATCAGACCTGGACAAAATCTGGAAATGGACTCAAAAATGGGAAGTGAACTTCAATATAAAAATATGTAGTATAATGGAGTTTGGAAAAAGTAACAACAGAATACCAAAAAATTATAAAATTGGTGAAGAAGATATCAAAAAAGTGAACTCATCAAAGACATGACACTGGACAAACATATCAACAAAATAGTTGGAGAAACCTTCAACCTATTAACCACTTCACTCCGGGCCAAAATCTCGTGAGGAAAATGGAGGAGATAAGGAAGGATGAAGTGAAGGCAGTTGTTAAGATGATGAAAGCAGGTAAGGCACCTGGTCTGGATGGATGCCATGCAGAATGTCTAAAAAAAAGGAGGTACAGTGATGGTGGACTGGATGGTGAGGTCATTTAATGTTTGCTGGAGAGAGGGTAGAGTGCCGGAGGACTGGAGGAGTGCCTGTATAGTTCCACTTTAAAAGGGAAAAGGGAACAAGTGTGAATGTAGTAGTTTCAGAGGGATTAGCTTGTTGAGTGTAGTTGGGAAGGCTTATGGGAGGGTCTTGATTGAGAGGATTAGGAGAGGAACAGAGGGAGGAATTGGTGAGGATTTAAGACAGGGGTTGTGTAGATCAGATTATTGTGGTAAGACAGATATGTGAGACAGCTATAGGAAAAAGTAAGGATGTTTTTTGGGCTTTTATGGATCTGGAAAAGGCTTATGATAGGGTAGACAGAAAGGCACTGTAGGAGGTTTTGCGGATATACAGGATAGGAGGTAAGCTTCTGGGTGTCAAGAGTTTTTATGAGAGTAGTAGAGCTTGTGTCAGGATTAGAAATGGAGAGAGTGAGTGGTTCGAGGTAAAGGTGGGACTTCGTCAAGGATGCATTATGCCGCCCTGGCTGTTCAACTTATACATGGATGGGGTTAGATACTTGGGTGCAAATGTGGCAGGAAAAGGTGGAATGAAGTTGGAGGTAGAATGTAGATTGAGAGAAGCGAGTAAATGCCTTGGTGGATTAAAAAATGTAATGAGGAATAGACATTTGGGAATGGATGCTAAGAGGAGACTATATGAAGGAGTGATTGTGCCAACAGCACTGTATGGGGCAGAAACATGGAACATAAGAGAGGAAGAGAGGAGTTTGAATGTGTTTGAGATGAGGTGTCTGAGAAGTATGATGGGGGTTACTAGGCTAGATAGAGTGAGAAATGAGGAGGTGAGGAGGAGAACAGGCATGGAAAGGGAATAGGGAGATAGGGTTGATGAAAGAGATGGTTTGGCCACATGGAAAGAATGAGTGAAGAAAGACTAGTAAAAGAGGTATGGAAGGCAGATGTGGAGGGAGTGAACATGAGGGGACGTCCTAAGATGAGGTGGATGGATGGGGTGAAGGGGGCTTTGGGGAAGAGGGGAATGTCTGTTGAGGAAGGACGGGAGAGGACAGAAGACAGGTGAATGGAGAATGGTTGTATATGGATGATGTTGTGATTGCATGAGGTGGAATGGGCGGGGTGGGGTGTGGGGTGAGGTTGTTGTTGTTGTTGTTGTTGTCGTTCCCTAGACTGTCTGTCCGAGCAGTCCCGTCTCCCCAAGGAAGGCCACAGCCGAAACTGGGTTTTCCCACAAATCCTTTATAGAGTGTATGTTGTGTTGTTTGCGTGCATGATTGTGTATAATGCAGTCTTCCATTATGTGTTGTATGGTATGGGGTGAAGTGTTACATCCTGGGCAGCTGTTCACAACACGGTCGTCCAGCCTCTTCTGGTAGCTTAGAAGTGCTGGGTGGTGACCGCATCGCAGTCTGGCCAAGTGGACTCTGTCCTTACGTGGGAGAGAGGATTCAGAAGGGTGGATATCAGGGGGTCTGGCATGCAGCAGTGTGTTGTCTTTCAGTGTGTTAATGGAGCGGTGAGTGATATGATTATGAATATGTTTCCGGAGGCTGGTATTTGGTGGTTGTGGAGGAAGAGAAGAGAGTATCTGTGTGTAATAAAGGTCTTTGGGTGTAGTTTTAATGTTTCTTGGTGTGTGTGGGTGTTCTGCTATGTAGTGTAGCGGGTGTGATGTGTTTGTGGTGGCTGCAGCAAGTGTTTGTGTGCCTCTCATGTCGAGGTGGTCCTTGACTTTGAGGACTTTTGTTTCATGGTGTAAATGGTCTGTAGGTGATGTATTTGTGCAGCCTGTAATTGTTTTTAGGGCTCACACATACTACCTCACCCCCCAGTGCAATATGGGGGGTGAGGTAGTATGTGTGAGCAAAATTTGACGCAGCCCGAAGGGATTTCTCCCCGTCTTCTCCTTTTATGCATGGGGGGACGGAGAGGGGGGTTCGCCGATTTAATGAGGCGGCCTTGCTGTGGATGTGCTGTATCTTGCAACACTGCTTCTGACCCAGGGCAGTGGGGAAGGTGCAGGGATGACCCGTCATCCAGGAGGTGCTAAGATAAGAGGGAGGGTGGAGGGGTGTGGAGTGTATTCAGGGATGGAATGGGTGGGAGTGATTTAATGTCTTTTCCTTTTTGGCTACCTATCTTGTAAGGAGGAAAAAGCCTTGGTATATGTATATGATGTACAGTGGCCGCGAAAAGTTTGGGCGCAAAATTATAGGCGCCCCAACTTTCCGCTAAACTCAAAACATGCGAAAAATACAACTTTCCACCCAAACTTTTCGCTATTTTTCAATGCTAGCGTTTGTACCCGTATTTAGCTGAGACAATACGCATTGCTTGGCAACTCTGTTTAGGCGCACTCGATGTCACGTGGAGTCAGTTTCTAAACATCTCTCACGGGGAGTAGTCTTTTTTTTTGCGGTGGTCTCTGTTTTTGTGCCTTGATATCTCCGTAATGGGAAGTGGTAAAGAGCTGGAAAGAGACACAGTTGTTACAATCATAACCCTCTATAAGGAGGGTTATAAGTGTAAAGATATGGCCAGTCGTGTGGGAATTGGAATGCGCCAAGTGCAAAAGTGGACCAAGAAATTTCGAAACGGAGGTGACACCATTCCTACCCCCAAGCCTCGCTCTGGTCGGCCAAGGAATATATTAAATCTTACTTCTTAGGTTATTAGGAGGTAGTTGGATATAGATCCAACACTCACAGCTCGAAAACTGAAGAAAAATAAACCTTCACTGCTGCAGGATATGTCTGTATGTTTTATTTCTGATAATTTAGCCAAAGATTGACAATATCATAGTTATTGTGCTACGGTTCTTTCCCTCCTAAGTGCAAAAAGCATATGTGATCGCATAGCATTTTGCAAGAAATATAAGGACTGGTCCTTAGAAGACTGGGAACGAGTATTGTGGAGTGATGAGTCAATGTTTGTGGTGTCGTCGGGCTGCAGGTCGAAGCGTGTGAGGCGCCCCAGGGGGTCTGACCCTAATGACCCTCACTATACAGCTAAAGTGGTGAAACATGCTGCAAGTGTTATGGTGTGGGGATGCTTTGCATTTGGTGGAGTTGGCAATTTAGTGTTTCTTGCACAAAATGAGTGTAAATCAGCACACTTATTTCGAGTTATTGTGTGATAACCTGCCTGAAAGTTTTGAAAAGTGCAATGCTAGTTGGTTTATGCAGGACGGAGCTCCTGCTCACACAGCTCGGTCTGTTACCCAATGGTTAGAAGACTGTGGTGTTGATTACTTCAAAAAATGGCCTGGAAATTCTCCAGACCTAAATCCCATTGAGCACGTACGGCATATAATTAAAAAACAGCTTCAAGATCGTGACGTCTCCACTGTAGCTAAGCTAAAAACAGAAATACAGGATATTTGGGATAATATTATTCCTCAACACGTACAAAACCTGGCAAGATGCATCCTGGCACGTTTGGAGAAGGTCATAAAGCTTAAGGAAAATTGCTTGGTAAATAAGGTATGTAATAAGCCATTTATAGGTCTTTAAATGATTATTTAAATGTCACAAGTGTTTACATTTGTGTCTCGTTAATTACACGCCCAAACTTTTCGCGGCCACTGTATGTATGGAACTACCAACACTGGAGCAGAGAAGAGAGAGAGGTGATCTACTGACTATCTATAGAATCATGAAAGGAATGGAAATCCTCGATAGGAATGATTTAATAAAAAGTAACAATGGAAAAACAAGAGGACACAAAAAGAAACTCAAAAAGGATAACTATAGAAGAGATCTGAAAAAGCTTCCCACACAGAGTGATGGATATCTGGAATAATCTAGATAAAGAAACTGTGTGCAAACACTATTCAAGATTTTAAGAAAAAACTTGATGCTGAAAGATACAAAGATGGGTCACCAAGAGCATAGCTCCCTTCCCGTATGATACAACTAGGTAAATACACACGACACTCCATCTTACATTGCCCCAGGTTACCTGGGATCTGTGGGTCTCTTGCAAAAGCTTTGAAGTAATGGATTGATTCAACTAATGAACAAACTAACACACAAATACTCTTGTTTATTTACTGAAAACCATGTGGTTGAAACTTTTCAATGTGAATTCTGTACATACATGCACATAGATGTGGACTAAGAATAAAGATGACTTAAACATAAACACACTTACAAAGCCCTTTTAACTTAGTTCAAAATCATGATATCGCTATGAAGGCAGAAATTAATTAATGGGTTAATTGCTCCTGTGAGTTTCACTAAGTGAGAAACCCACAGCACCACAGTGGCTAGCTACATTCCTTGGATCTCTTGCAGATCTCTCTGGGAAGAAACTTTGGCTCACTGTCTGTGTTACATTAGTATAAGACTGTTTCTGTCATCAACTGAAAGTGGTTGCAAGTGGGGAGCAGTTGTCAGAGGTCATCTTTATATGAATGAAAAAAATGTACAAAATGCAGTTAAAGTTGAAAGAATGAGATATTTGGACCAGTCAGAGCAGGTGTCAGCCCCTCAGGGTTGCATCTTCTGATGGAGGGGAGTAGGTTGACAGAAATAAAAAACGAGCAGCTTTGCTGTCCATCTTGCAGGACCACTATATGCAGGTACCTGTTATTAGTTCTGACAGAAATGAATGTTACAGTGAACAAAGACCACCAGTTTAAAAAAAAAAATCAAGACTACTTTATAAGAAGTGACATAGCACAACATTCAATTTCTCCAAATAAAAACAAAATATTATCATTCTTACATCACCAATGGAAGTGATGTCTAGCAACACTGAGGCAACTACTTCTAACATCAGCAATTATTCACCTCTTATTATATGTTTAATTTTAATTCACAAAATCATAACTTAAAAACATCAACACCTTCACAAAATCATACTAACAGGACATTCTACTGTTCCTACTGGCATGCACAGTTACATACTTACCTAATACAACAATGCCCAGAGCAATAACATTGGCCAGAAAAGAGCCAGTGGTGAGGATGTGGTAGTAGAAGCGAAGGATGAGTGTGAGGATAAGCCCAGCCCAGCCCATCATGTTTATGAGTGACCAAGCTCGGCGAGGTATAGTCTTGCCTTCATGTTTGGCTAAGTCGTTTTCTTTGGTGAAATCACCTGTGTTCATATAGCTGTCTAGCAATTGGTCCTGGCAAGTAAAGTGGAAAGGAAATACAACTTATGAGAAAGGGGGCTAGGTCAAACCATACA
The DNA here is from genome assembly GCF_046742065.1 of Oratosquilla oratoria. Classification (NCBI taxonomy): domain Eukaryota; kingdom Metazoa; phylum Arthropoda; class Malacostraca; order Stomatopoda; family Squillidae; genus Oratosquilla; species Oratosquilla oratoria. The sequence continues at coordinate 3,330,342 of NW_027467710.1, forward strand.
TCCTGCTTACATCAATTCATTGCCTCTACCATCTTAGACCCCACAGATGAAGGGTGACCCTTGTCCCTTAATATACACTGACTGGGTCGAATCACAAAGAGAGAGAGAGAAAAAGAGAGAAAGAAAGAAAAAGAGAGAGGGAGGGGGAGAGAGAGGGAGGGAGGGAGGGAGAGAGAGAGAGAGAGAGAGAAAGAGAGAGAGAGAGAGAGAGAGAAAGAGAGAGAGAGAGCTGGAAAATGGGATGGAAAGAGAAAGGGAAAGAAAGGGAGGGAAAGAGAGGAAGAGAAAGGGAAAGAAAGGTGACCAAAAAGAAGCCAAATAACTATAGGCCTATAAGTTTGACTTCAATCGTAGGAAAAATAATGGAAACTATCATCAGAGATGCTATCGAACATCATTTAGAAAGTAACCGTTTGATAAATGATAGCCAGCATGGTTTCAGACGGAAACGTTCTTGTGTGACTAACTTACTCGAATTCTACAATACAGTTATCTTGAATTATGACAAAAGAAACAATATAGATTTAATATATCTAGACTTTGCAAAAGCTTTTGATACCGTCCCACACGAAAGACTACTTACTAAATTAGCTTTACACGGAATAAGTGGTAGCCTATTAGGTTGGACTAGTAATTGGTTGAATGGTCGAAAACAGAGAGTTGTTTTAAATGAAAAAACTTCTAGATTGAAAAATGTTACGAGTGGGGTTCCTCAGGGTTCTGTTCTTGGGCCACTTCTATTCATAGTATATATAAATGATATAGACCACGGACCAAAATCTATTTTCTCCAAAGTTGCTGATGATACAAAACTGTGTGGAATGGCAAATGATCACTTGAACCAATTAGATATTCAAGAAGATAAAGATAAACTACAGCAATGGTCTGACAAGTGGATAGTGGAGTATAACCTAAGTAAATGCAAGGTAATGCACATACGTAAAAATAACAGTAAGTACGATTACAAGTTATTTGGTAATTCGTTAACAAAAGTGGATAGTGAAAAAGATCTCGGTGTAATTATCAGTAACGATCTCAAATCATCCAAGCAGTCTATTTCAGCCTCTGAGAAAGCAAATAAGATTCTAGGACTGATTGCGTGATCTTTTGATTTCAAAAGTCCATCACTCATTAACAAGCTATATAAATCGTTAGTTCGTCCACATTTGGAATATACTGTTTCCGTATGGTCACCGAATCTCATTAAAGACATTGACAGACTGGAAAAAGTACAACGGCGAGCCACAAAACTGATTCCAAATATCAAAAATAAATCATACGAAAATCGACTAAAACATATGAGTCTGTTTTCCCTTAAAAGAGCGTAGACTCAGAGGTGACTTGATACAGGTCTTTAAGATTCTAAAGGGAATTGACATCAAAAGTGACAAAATTTTCACATTGAATGAGAATCAGACAAGAAACAATGGTCTCAAACTTTCCGGAAATAGATTCAATTTGGAAGTAGGTAGAAACAACTTTGCCAACCATGTAGTTAATGAATGGAATAAACTTCCTGCACAGGTAGTGCAATGTAGTTCAGTTCAAAGCTTTAAGAATCATTTAGATAAACACCTAAGCAAGATGCTGTAATGATTATAATTTATTTTATATTATTTGTTTTTGTTTTGTTATTTGTCTATTTGATTTTAATTTATTATTAGTTATATGTCAATTTATTATTATTTACGATTTACCTGTTTGTTTATTATTTAACTATACCTATGCATTCATTTATGTATTTTATTTGTTATTTATATTATTATAGTTTTTATTTATTATTTGATTATAATTATGATTTTTTTTTTCGCATCCGACCTAGATATGGACCAAAAGGTCTCCTGTTGGCATGCTCCGCCTTTGTAATCCTTTGTAATCTTTGAAAGAGAGGAAGAGAAAGGGAAGAGGGTGGGGAGTAATCTTTAACTCAATTTGACACTCACCTTACCCTTATACAACTCCATTAAGTAGTCTCCTGCCTCTTCCTCATCATCTGGAACATCCTCTAATGGAATTCGTCGCACATAGACTTCTCCCACGACTTTTTGACCTCTTAACATATTTAAAAGAGTTGGTTCAGCACCCAGCTTTCTGAGGGAAAACAAAGCATAACACAACTTACTTAAATGTAGGTGGCTGCCAAAAGGAACCTTAAAATATTAGCCAGAGCCTTCATGTAGGGTTAATTGATTTTACTTTATCTGTCTGGGGTATTGGCTGCTTGTTATTGTGGCAAAGTAGCATGCAGTTGATACTTTAGGGTCTATATGGGGTGCCCCTATGGACCAGAGCCACACATCATTTTGTCTCTGATAGAGGAAAACTCTGTTCATAGAGAAATTATGACACTTTTATACGACGACTGTCCCTCCGTTATGCTGTCCCCCAACCCCTTGCTGCTGTCCTGTACCATTTCTATGAGTATTCATTTTCTGTGGTGGGGGAATTCCCTGTGGTGAGGGAAAATAATACTGCCACCAAGTATTTCCACTTGGATCGTAAGAGGCGAGAAGAAAGGGACTGGGATTGGGACTAGGCATCTCTCTCCTTGTAGCCCCACATGGGACATTCCTAAACGAAAAAGTAAAGGAATAAGAGGGTCTGGGAGTTTTCGGACCAGCGCCCTGAGGTTTGGGTCTTTTAATGTGCGTGGATGTGGTACAGATGAGAGTAAAAGGGAAGAGATAGGTAGTATGTTTGTGAGAAGAAAGATAGATGTGTTGGCTTTGAGTGAAACTAAGTTGAAAGGGAAGGGTGAGTGTAAGTTTGGGAGTGTAAGTGGGAGGTTATCAGGAGTGAAGAGAGGGCGAGGGAGGGAAGGGGTGGCTATTCTAGTAAGTGAAGAGATAGGTAAACGTGTAGTGGAGTGGAAGGAGGTTTCCTCAATGATAATGTGGATGAAGGTGAAACTGGGAAAGGAGATGTGCATCTTTGTAAGTGCATATGGGCCTGGCAGTGAGAAGAGTGTAGAAGAAAGGGAGGCTTTTTGGGTAGACTTAAATGAGTGCATAGAGGATTTAGGGAGAAATGTCAATGTAATAGTACTGGGAGACTTTAATGCTAGGGTAGGAAATGGTCCAATTGAGGGAGTGGTTGGGAAATGTGGAGTTCCTGGAAAGAATCATAGTGGAGAGTTGATGGTGGAAATGTGTCTAGAGAGTTGATGATGGCAAATACAGTGTTTTGGAAGAAAGTCAAGCATAAGTACACATGGGAGAGGGTGGTGGAGGGAAGGGTGGTAGATAGAGCGTTGATGGATTATGTAGTGGTAAATAGGATTATGATAGGAAGAGTTAAGGATGTACATGTGCTAAGGGGAGAGGGTGGGGGAATATCAGATCATTTTTTGGTGGAAGGTAAGTTGAGAATGGAGGATAGATGGAGAAAGAGGAAAGGGACAAAAGGTAGGGAGGTGTTTAGAGTGAACTCTTTGAATGAAAAGGAAAAGGAGAAAGAGTACAAGAAGAAGCTGAAGGAGGAGTGGGAGGGAGTGAAGGATAGAGTAGAGCTAGGTGTGGAGGAGGAATGGGGATGGTTCAAGGAGGGAGTCACAAAGTGTGCAAGGATGGTGTGTGGAACAAGAAGGACAGGAGGAAATAGAAGGAAGGGTAGTGAGTGGTGGGATGAGGAAACAAAGAAGGTTGTAGAAGAGAAGAAATGAGCTTTCACAGATTGGTTACAAAATAGGACGAGGGAGTCATACGAGAGGTACAAAGAAAAGAAAAGAGAAGTAAAGCAAAAGGTAAAGGAGGCAAAGAGGAGAGCAGATGTGAAGTGGGGTAAGAGTATGACAGAAAATTTTGAAAGTAATAAAAAGATGTTTTGGAAAGAAATTATGAGAGGAAGAGGAGGCGAATCAAGTAGAGAAGAAAAGGTAAAAGGTGCAGATGGAGAGATGATAATGGAAGAGAAGGCAGTAAGGGGAAGATGGGCAGAATATTTTAGGGAGTTGCTAAATGTGAAGGAGGATAGGGAGGGAAAGATAGTTGCAGTGGGAAATGCTAAGAAAATGAGAGTGATGAGTGAGGAAAATGGAGGAGAAATAAGGAAGGATGAAGTGAAGGCAATTGTTAAGATGATGAAAGCAGGTAAGGCACCTGGTCTGGATGGATGCCATGCAGAATGTTTAAAAAAAGGAGGTACAGTGATGGTGGACTGGATGGTGAAGTTGTTTAATGTTTGTCTAAAAGAGGGTAGAGTGCCAGAGGACTGGAGGAGTGCCCGTATAGTTCCACTTTACAAGGGAAAAGGGGACAAATGTGATTGTAGCAGTTTCAGAAGGATTAGCTTGTTACGTGAAGTTGAGAAGGCTTATGGGAGGATCTTGATTGAGAGGATTAGGAGAGGAACAGAGGGAGTAATTGGTGAGGAACAGTGTGGTTTTAGGATGGATAGAGGTTGTGTAGATCAGATCTTTATGGTAAGACAGATATGTGAGAAAGCTGTAGGAAAGGGGAAGGATGTTTTTTGGGCTTTTATGGATCTGGAAAAAGCTTACGATAGGGTAGACAGAAAGGCACTGTGGGAGGTTATGCAGATATATGGGATAGGAGGAAAGCTTCTAGGAGCTGTCAAGAGTTTTTATGAGAGTAGTAGAGCTTGTATCAGGATTAGAAATGGAGAGAGTGAGTGGTTCAAGGTAAAGGTGGGACTTTGTCAAGGATGCGTTATGTCGCCCTGCCTGTTCAACTTATACATGGATGGAGTAGTGCAAGAGGTAAATGCAAGGGTAGTGGGTCAGGGATTGGAGATGGTTAAAGAAAATGGAGAAAAGTGGGAGGTGAGCCAGCTGTTGTTTGCGGACAACACTGTGCTTGTGGCAGGATCGGAGGGATTTAGGAAGTTGGTGACAGAGTTTGGGAGAGTATGTGATAGAAGAAAGCTAAAGATAAATGTGGGTAAAAGTAAGGTGATGAGATGTACAAGGGGTGAAAGTGGCAGTAGACTGGAAGTGAGCATTAAGGGAGAGCGACTGGAGGAAGTGGATAGTTTTAGATACTTGGGTGCAAATGTGGCAGGAAAAGGTGGAGTGAAGGTGGAGGTAGAATGTAGATTGAGAGAAGCGAGTAAATGCCTTGGTGGATTAAAAAATGTAATGAGGAATAGACATTTGGGAATGGATGCTAAGAGGAGACTATATGAAGGAGTGATTGTGCCAACACCACTGTATGGGGCAGAAACATGGAACATAAGAGAGGAAGAGAGAAGGAGTTTGAATGTGTTTGAGATGAGGTGTCTGAGAAGTATGATGGGGGTTACTAGGCTAGATAGAATGAGAAATGGGGAGGAGAACAGGGGTGGAAAGGGAGTTGGGAGATAGGGTTGATGAAAGAGTATTAGGATGGTTTGGACACATGGAAAGAATGAGTGAAGAAAGACTAGTAAAAGAGGTATGGAAGGCAGATGTGGAGGGAGTGAATATGAGGGGACATCCTAGGACGAGGTGGATGGATGGGGTGAAGGGGGCTTTGGGGAAGAGGGGAATGTCAGTTGAGGAAGGACAGGAGAGGACAGAAGACAGGGGTGAATGGAGAATGGTTGTATATGGATGATGTTGTGATGCATGAGGTGGAATGGGCAGGGGTTGGGGGGTGAGGTAGTATGTGTGAGCAAAATTTGATGCAGCCCGAAGGGATTTCTCCCTGTCTTCTCCTTTTATGCATGGGGGGACGCAGAGGGGGGTTCGCCGATTTAATGAAGCGGCCTTGCTGTGGATGTGCTGTGTCTTGCGACACTGCTTCTGACCCAGGGCAGCGGACAAGGTGCAGGGATGACCCGTCATCTGGGAGGTGCTAAGATAAGAGGGAGGGTGGGGGTGTGTGGAATGTATTCAGGGATGGAATGGGTGGGAATGATTTTATGCCTTTTTCTTTTTGGCTACCTCCCTTGTAAGGGGGAAAAAGCCTTGGTATATGTATGTATGTACTTTACCTGTCCACATTCCCAGCTCCACAATTCTTTGGTTTAGAATTAAAAACAACATGAAGTGAGACAATCCCTAAGATAACATATATAAGGATGAATAAATGCTTAGTAGTAGCTAGATCATAAATATTTATGTACAACTGAGTATGGAAGATATATCATAATAATATTGTACTATAGCTGCCTATCCATATACCAGAAGGCTTCTTCAGCCTCATAAGGGAGGTAGCCAGTCCACTGCCCATGCCAGTAGTAATGTAGCAACTATAGCTGTAACTAGAACAAAAGTCATCATGTGTGTCATCATATTTAAAGGGATTTAAGGTGCTTCATGTTTTCATTGTCACATACTTGTGTTATGTTGAAAGTTCAACTTCAAACTACAAGTTTGACCTCCCATACCTGTATTCAAACCCAAGCAAGTAGGGTGATAATTTTCTTTAGATATATTATAATGGGGAATGTCTGTTGAGCAAGAAAGGGAGAGAGCAGGAGATAGGGTGAGTGGAAAGCGACTGTGTACAGATGATTCTGTTATGCAAGGAAGGAAGGGGCAAGGGATGGCAGAGTAGGGGGTGCTTAAGTGTGAATGATATTTTGACACAGCCTGAAGGGATTTCTCCCCATCTTCTCTTTTTCTGCATGAGAGGATGGAGATGGGGGGTCACCAATTGGGTGAAAAGGCCTTGCTGTGGATGTACTGTGTCTTGCTTTGTTGCTTCTGACCCAGGGCAGTGGCCAGGATACAGGGATGACCCATCATCCATGAGGAACTATGATGTGAAACAGCAAAGGGTGGTGGATGGGAGTGGAATGGGTTGGAGTAGGTATGTGCCTTTGACTTGGCTACCTCCCTTACAAGGAAAAAAAAAAGCTCTTGGTATATACATAGATAATTTTTTAAACTGGCATTGGTGATGAAGGCAAATGCAAATGTGCTACACAGGGTTTGGAGTTAGTAGGTATTGTGAGTGAGGGGAAGTGAACAAGCTGTTGTTTGCAGATAACACTACACTTGTAACGGAACTGGAGGACAGACTGAAGCAGTTGGTGGTACTCATAGATTTTGGAGGGTATATGAGAGAAACTGAAAGTAAATCTGGGCAAAAGTCAAGTGATGAGATGTACCAGAAATAATGATGGAGGTGGTGGGCTAAAGGATAAAATGTTCGAGGAACTGGGAAACTTTAAATATTTGGGGCCACAAAGAGCAGGGATTGGAGGAGTGGGGGTGGAGGTAAGTTATACTGTATGGGATGTAAGTAAATGTCTGGATGGAGAGGAAAGTAAATACATATTTATACCAATGGCCACTTCCCCCACATAAGGGAGGTAGCCAAAAAACCAAAGGCATAAAATCCACTCCCATCCACACATACCCCACTCTCTTTAACCCCCCTCCCTCCCTCTTATCTTGGATCCTCCTGGATGACGGATCCCTGCATCTCTCCTGCTGCCCTGGGTCAGGAGTAATGTAGCAAGACACAGCACATCCACAGCAAGGACGCTTCATTTAGTCGGTGACTCCCAATCTCCATCCCCTTATGTAGAAAAAGAAAAGACGGGGAGAAATCCCTTTGGACTGCATCAAAATATTCACACATACTCCCTTACACCATCCCCCCCCCCCCAACTCCCTTCCATGCATCACAGCATTCTCCATTCACCCCATCTTTTGTCTTCTCCCTTCCTCAAAAGACATTCTCCTCTTAGTCTAGTAAGCGAATGACTGAGGTTGGACAAAATTGCTTTATTTTGTTTCTCAACTGATTTCGGTAGTAAATTAGGTCTACTATTCAGAAAAAAATAGTTTACCCTTGTCTGCTCACTGCTAGTACCCTAAATTTGCTAAAATCCAAAATGGCCGCCGCTGTGGGTACCGATTGCCAAAAAACGCGTATCTTCCAAACTATTTTGATTGTAAGTACAAACAAAGTAATTAATCTTATGTTTTTTTAGGTGGAGGAGTTCATTTACAGTGGTATCTTTCATCTGTATGTGACCAATTTGCAGATAATTGCATGTGTACTCAAATGTGTCCGATATAATGGTTTTATTTTCCACTCTATTCTGTCTTACTTGTAAGTCACAGCATGTATTCACTGTTATGACATTTTTCTAGATTGTTAATGGCTTTCTCTTCATTTTCACAGATAGCTTGTGCATGGAATAACAGTATATTTATGGTGGAGGAGATTAGTTAAGCAGACATGGCATGTGTTATCTGTAAAGAACTTATTAACTTGGACAAGCCGGATGATTATGCCCAATTGACAGAGAAAGGGTGTACAGGCATTAACAAAGCAAACAAACAAAGAAGTTTAGATGTACCTGATTTGGTTTATGATGAAAACCATGATATCTTTGTTCACAAAGTATGTAGAAGTAGGCATACAAATCCAAAAACTATCAAATCTGCAAAAAAGTGTGTATCATCTGAAGAGATCAAACCAAACCTGAGATCAGCTAAGGGAAATATTTTTTATTTCAAAACTCACTGCCTCTTCTGTGGATTGTTTGTGGAAACATGTCTAGCACAGAAAAATCCTTCTAAAGCTAGTTACAGATACAGCCGTGTTATGACACTAGGGTTTCAAGAGAACATTCTAAGCCACTGTGATATCAGAGAGGACGAATGGGCTTTGAGGGTCTATTCACGCCTCTCAGTGGTAAATGATCTGCCAGCTGAGGAGGCCCTGTACCATCACACTTGTAAGGACCTGTTCATGAAGGGAAAGGCTCCTCCAGAATTTGCATCTGAAGAGTGCACTTCTTCCACCAAAAGAAGAAAAGTGGGTCGACCTAGAAACACATCTAAACTTGGTGCTATTCAATATGCAATTGAATTTTTGGAAAAGAATGATGACGAGACCATTACATTGCAAGACTTGCACCAAGTTATGCTCAGAGAGAGTGGAATGAACGAAGAGGAAGTCTACACTCCCAAGCAACTGAAACGAGAGCTGGAGAACCACTATGGGACAAGGGTATCAATTACTACCATCAGACAATGCCCTAATGTCGTAACCCTGACGTCCAATGTTAAATCCATCATTCAAGAAGCCCATGACAGAGCAAGTGAAGTGAAGGAACTCTCTGATATGGACAAACTCATTGAAATTGTTGGGAAATTAAAAAGAACAGAGATAAAGTCAATGGAGCATCATAAAAGGGAGTATCCTACAACAGAAGACATAGGCTCTGTCGAATCAAATGTTGCATACTTACTTCATTCATTGCGAACTCTCCGAGGCAGCATTATCAAGAGCAGGAACGCAAAGCTGCATATCGCCTCAATAGGCCAGTCAATTATGCAGTCCACTTGTCCACACTCATTCCTCCCACCCCTACAAGTTGGTCTCAGTGTGGCACTGGAACACAAGTATGGTCACCATGATCTGGTTGATATGATCAACAAACTTGGCTTCTGTTCCTCATACACAGAAGCAAATAAGTACAGAACTAATGCTGCTGTATTGCAAGGCGATAATCTCCCAGAACAAGTGGCGCAATCATTTATCCAATACCAAGCAGACAACATTGACCATGCCTCCAGGAACTTAGATGGTCACGGATCAATCCATGTAATGGGTCAAATGGCAACACTCACGCCAGCTATCCAGAGCACCAGGAGAATTCCACAACTCAAGGTGGACATGGAGATCGTCAAGCAGTTGTCAAAAGTAAATCTGGTGGAACAAAGAGATCCAAAGGCAGTTCTTTCCAAAATCATGTATGCCAATATTGAAATATTACAGCAAGACATACAGAATGACAACCTTGATATTATGTGGACAGTGACCTTCCACCTTCAGAAACCGAAACCTATGTGGGCAGGGTATATGCAGATGCTGCATCGCAATATCCCACATCCTGGGAAAAGCTCCGACATATTTTTACCAATGATAGATCTCACACCGTCTGACCCTACCTGTGCACGCTCCACTTTGGAATATGTTGTTGACCATGCTAGTAAGTACAACACTACTCCAGTCATCACCTTCGACCAGCAGTTGTGGTGGATTGCCTTTATGATCATCGAAGCACAGCCTACAGACAGTCCACTGCAACAGATCGTCCTCGTCCTGGGTGGATTCCATACACAGATGAGCTTCTTGGGTTGTATTGGTGGTCTAATGGCTGGTTCTGTATTGAAGGAGGCAATGTCCCAAGTATATGCAGAAGGTAGCGTTGAGCACATGCTATCTGGGAAAGCAATGGCACGTGCCATCAGAGCTCGTATGCTGGTGGACGCTGCTCTAAACACCATGGCTACAGCACAGATGTTTGGTGTCCCTGTACCCTGTGTCTTCAGTCGGGAGGACTCAAGTCACCTTAATCAATTGGAAGGTAGGTACTCGAGTTGTGCTCGTGTGTTAAGTCTCCATTATGCATGTATGGATGTATTTATTCCAATAAATAGAGATGAAAATGGACATAAATACGGTCTTCGGAGTGGTGAAGATGTCTTCAGCGAGGAGGACTCAACTCACCTTGGTGATCAGATCGAAGGTGGGAATTTAAAACGTGCTTGTGTGATAAGTCTAAAGTATTTATGTATGGATGCATATATTTTATTGAATGGAGATGAAGATGCCGTTACAGGATGTGATACAACATCGAGGCCATACAGCATCGGCAAGGTCAAAGCAATGGCCAAATGTCACCTACTCCAGGGCCATGCTGATGCATTCATGATGCCAAATCAAAGCCATGATGAAATCACCAAGCATGGTCAGGCTTCTCTAGAAGTCTTGTACAGTTGTAAGCCTGGAAATAGCCTTGACCTTGAAAGAGCAGCCATGTTCAGTAGGAAGGTGGCGTCCAGATCAGTGTATCTGCCTCCCGAATCTCTCCCACCCACTTGTGATGCAGCCAGGTATCACAGTTACCGAGTATACCACCAGGTACAAACCTGGTTAGGAAATATCCTTGACCCAACCAAATGGGGATGGTTTCTTCAGACTATGAAGCTCAAGCCAGTGAGTATGCAAAGAGAAGCAGCTCCAGCATCCTTGCTGAAACTAGTCAAATGCAACTGCCATGGCAGGTGCGACAAAAACACCTGCTCCTGTCGCAAGAGCGGACTGTTGTGCACACTGGCTTGTGGTCACTGCAAGGGAATTGCATGCACCAATGCTGGAGCGAACAATGAAGAGTTTCTAGATGATTAAACTGTTCGTTATTGACTCATTGTTATCATGTTCAAGTAAAAAAAATATACGGTACGTTCAAGATGACTAGATTATTGTGTAGGTAGTTGACCTTGTATCACTTGACTCAATTATATAATTCAATGAAGGGCTCTTGTCCGAGCCATGGTTTGAACACATCTCAGTCCATGGGCGTAGCTAGAAAATTATATTAAGGGGGCCCAGAATTTGTATGTCTCCACGTCAGCGAGAAAGTGGAAAATATGTCCAAAAACTCAACGGAATTCAGTTGATTTGGGGGGGAACAGCCCCCGTGACCCCCATCTGGCTACGCCCATGTCTCAATCGCATAAAAAATATTGTAAATGAATTCTCTGACCCCAAAAGTATAAGATTTGACACTGTTTGCAATTACAGCCCTATTAGTATCGAAGATACGCTATTTTTGGGATTCGAAACCCACAATGGCGGCCATTTTGGATTAGGCCAAATTTATAATACTAGCAGTGAGCAGACAAGGGTAAACTATTTTTTCTGAATAGTAGACCTAATTTACTACCGAAATCAGTTGAGAAACAAAATAAAGCAATTTTGTCCATCCTGAGTATTTTATTTATTTATTTATTTATTTTTTGCTTTAATTACCGGACTATCTTTCCCAATGCCCCTTTTACCCCATGCATCTATCTCATCCTTGGTTGCCCCCTCATGTTCACTCCTTCCACCTCTGCCTTCCACACCTCTTTCACTCGTTCATTCCATGTGTCCAATCCATCCCAATATTCTTTCATCAACCCTATCTCCCAACTCCCTTTCCACCCCTGCTCTCCTCCTCACCTCCTCATTTCTCACTCTATCCAGCCTCATAACTAACCCCTATCATATTTCTCAGGGGAGAGGAAAGTGTCATAAGAAACAAGTATCTGGGTGTAAATGCAAAGAGACGACTGCATAAGGGAGTGGTTGTGCCCTTGGCACTGTATGGAGCTGAGACTTGGACTTTAAATGAGGTCGAAAGGAAAAACCCAAATGTGTTAGTGTTAAAGAACTATGATGGGCATTATGAGGATGGATAGCATGAGTAATGTGGAGGTTAGGCAGGCACTGGGGATGGAAAGAGAACTGACAGATATTTTGAGTGGAAGAGGAGGATAGGACTCAGATGGTGGGGTTTTTATTAACTATAGCTGTCAGACCCTGCTGTGGAAAAACTATACCTTACTCCATTGTCACTGATGGAAGGTAGGGCAACTCTTGTTCCCCAAGGTGCTGGGAAGGGAGGGGTAATTGAGTGCCTTCATTTATGTACAACATGGGTGCGTGCTTTGACATTGTTAACTCCCTTGTACCCCTTTCAAAGGGGAAAGGGATTTCGATACATTGTTCAACTAACAGAGACAGAGGAAGGTTTACTGAAGTTTGACAGTAAATTTGATAAAGGAGATATCTGAAAGTTAAAGTATCACAGAATAAGATAACACTGGTATTCAAAAATAGAAGGGGCAGCTGATGATACACGGATGCAAAGGGAGAAAATTAATCAGCAAGAAAGATATCTGAGAACTGATACACATGAGAATGGAACATAGGAAGAAGTAATGTCCATAGTGAGAGAGGAGTTGGCAGCAGATGCTCCAGGAAAAGTATAGAGAAATAAAAGGATGTCTATGGATGCAATGGGTGGGTGGAGAGCAAAGAAACAGTTTGTAGCTTACGTGTTGAATCCAACTGTGACATCATAGATGGCTGGAAAATTGCCTTTAAGAGATCTGACGCACTGTAAGAAACCTCGCTTTCTTGGAATGAGATGTCGTTTCAACTCTGGCAGTCCATTTTTACGGGCAAACTCCATACTTGCGGCATGCTTGGCAGGTGTGAAGCGTGTTCCCTCGGCAAACAGTAACATCTGCAACAGTGAATTCATTAACAGAACAATTTGAGACACAAAACAGTACACCAATCACAGACACAGATACTGCTGTACACACTTCCAATACAATCATACAAAACACAGAAAAAAAATACATCCCCAGTAGCACCAGAAAACCACACAACCTCAACTTCACACCAAGATCATCACAACACGCTCTCACACAGCAATAACCACATCAGTCAACTTACCTTCACGCAGACAAGCAAACACACTCACATACAAGACACCGAAGTGAAAGGAAGTGCAGCGATTGAGCTCTGATCTAAATGTTTTGTCACTGACACGAAGGAAACGAGTAGTTGTTATTGTGCGAAATGTGTAGGCTATGTTTCTCGTGTGACCGATAAGGTTAAATCCAGTTCTTAAAATAAGTATAGTTGGCACAATAGAGAAAGAAAAAGATGAAAAAATATTGAATGAACCAATGAAGAGAGGCCTGGATGTAATGTTGAGTCACTGAGAGGAGTAATTCCCAAGAGGACATGCTTAATTGACACACCAAGAATAAATCAAAGGTGTGAGAACAACAGTTTTTCAGGTTTCAAAGAAATCCAGGAGAAATAGGTAAAGGCTTAGATATTGATAGAGTAGTTAGATATAGCAATGCATCAAGAAATCGTGAAGTAAACAAATTATTGGAAATCATAGATTTAAAATTGGACTACCGAGCTGTACTTGGGAGATTGATTACTTTGCATAAGAGTAACGAGCAAACAATTAGAGAATTGAGTGACCTAAAGAGTGAAATTTATATGCTCAAGAGAAAATGAAAAAATAAAAAATGAGGATAAGAATAAAAATGAAGAACTAAAAAACAAGGTCAAAGAGCAATTACAGGTAGTGACCGGAAAGGTGGAAGAGTCAATCAAAGAAACAGACCTTGAAATAAAAAATCAGTGGAAACAAGAACAGGAAAATAAAAAATATCCTTTAGAGAAATAGTACAAAAGCAGATGGAGGAAAATACAAAAGAAACAGTTATGAAAGTAATTAAAGAAAAGGAAAATTGGGTGAGAGATACAGTAGACAAAGGTAAATGCATTGTGGTCCATGGTATCCAAGAAAAACACAATGTGTATAAATACCAGAGAGAAAAGGAGGAAAAGGAAATAGCTAAGGAAATTCTGAAAGAAATTCAGGACAAAGGGCAAAATTTTGACAAAGAAATTGATGAGATTCACAGGATAAGCAAATACTCAAAAGAAAAACAACATAGACTCCTGAAAATAAAACTAAGAACTCAAATGATAGCCGAGGAGATACTTTGGAAAGTGGTTAAATTAGAAAACACTCAGAAATTCGGACATATATAGATAAAAAAGGAAATGAGTTATGAGGAAAAAGAGAAAGATAAGGCTCTCAGAATTGAAGTCAACGATAGAAGTGAGAAAAGAATGGTGACCGGAAAAAACGAGTTTCTTGTGGAGAGTACTGGATCTGACACTGAAAAAATGGTATATCAGAAAAATGGAAACTTAAATAAAAAAAGAGAAGAAAATATGAAAGTAAAAGTGGCATACACACATATTGATGGTATGATCTCTGGAATTAATTAACTAAACGACTATCTGGAAATAGAGAAACCTGATATTATGGGAATTCTGGAGACAAAACTGAAAGGCCCTCTATCAACAATTATGGTGGGACAAGGTCTATACAACCACTGGGCCAAAAACAGAACAGACAAACAGGGAGGAGGTGTCATGATATTGGCCAAAAAGGGTTTAAATGTGACAAAGATAAATGAAGGCAAATATAATGTGGAATCAATTATGATTAAAGTTGTAAATACATACATACATATACCAAGGCTTTTTCCCCCTTACAAGGGGGGTAGCCAAAAAGAAAGGCATAAAATCACTCACAACCATTCCATCCCTAAATACACTCCACTCCCCTCCACCCTCCCTCATATCTTAGCACCTCCTGAATGACGGGTCATCCCTGTGCCTTGTCCACTGCCCTGGGTCAGAGGCAGTCTCACAAGGCACAGCACATCCACAGCAAGGCCGCTTCATTAAATCAGCGACCCCCCCCCCCCCGCATAAAAGGAGAAGACGGGGAGAAATCCCTTTGGACTGCGTCAAATTTTGCTCACACATACTAGCTCATCCCCCCACCCATTCCACCTCATGCATCACAACCTCATCCATATACAACCATTTATCATTCACCCATCTTCTGTCCTCTCCCAAAGAGGGGTTGCGTATAGATGAGACTCTTATCTGAGCACCTGCACCTTATATTAGTTGTTTGTTTGTTATTGTTTGTTTATTATTATTTGCTTGATTTTTATTTAATATTAGTTATCTGAGGCAAAGAGGAGAGCAGGTGTGAAATGGGGTAAGAGTATGACAGAAAATTTTGAAAGTAATAAAAAGATGTTTTCGAAAGAAATAAAGAGAGGAAGAGGAGGCATATCAAGTAGAGAAGAAAAGGTAAAAGGTGGTGATGGAGAGATGATAATGGAAGAGAAGCATTAAGAGGAAGATGGATAGAGTATTTTTGGGAGTTGCTAAATGTGGGATGGTTTGGACACATGGAAAGAATGAGTGAAGAAAGACTAGTAAAAAAGGTATGGAAGGTAGATGTGGAGGGAGTGAACACGAGGGGACGACCTAGGATGAGGTGGATGGTTGGGGTGAAAGGGGCTTTGAGGAAGAGGGGAATGTCTGTTGAGGAAGGACGGGAGAGGACAGAAGACAGGGGTGAATAGAAAATGGTTGTATATGGATGATATTGTGATGCATGAGGCGGAATGGATGGGGGGGATGGGGGGTGAGGTAGTATGTATGAGGAAAAATTTGATGCAACCCAAAGGGATTTCTCCCCATCCTATCCTTTTCTGCATGAGGGGACGGAGAGGGGGGTCACCGATCTAATGAAGCAGCTTGGCTGTAGATGTGCTGTGTCTTGTGACACTGCCTCTGACCCAGGGCAGTGGATAAGATGCAGGGATGACCTGTCATCCAGGAGGTGCCAAGATAAGACGGAGGGGAGTGGAGTGTATTAGGGATGGAATGGGTGGGAATGGTTTTTATGCCTTTGTTTTTTAGCTACCTCCCTTGTAAGGGGGAAAAAGCCTTTGATATATGTATGTATGTATTAGTCATCTGTCAATTTACTATCATTTACTATTTATCTGTTTATTATTTAACTACACCTATGCATATATTTGTTTTACTTATTATCATTCATATTATTATAATCTTTATTTATTTTTCTTTAATTTATTTATCATTATTAAATTTTTTGGAATAGAAGAAAGAGAATGGAAGGTGGCACAGGACAGAAAGACATGGCGAGACGCTTCGAAAGCAGTTATGGATCACCAAGTGGCCCGAAGACCAGCGGAGTAAGAGTAAGAGAAGTATTACATTTTTTTCCGCATGCAACCTAGTTATGGACCAAAAGGTCTCCTGTTGGCATGCTCCGCCTTTGTAATCCTTTGTAAACTACTGGCTCATTTACTTCCCTCCACTCTCACTAACTCTAAACCCCTGCCTAGCACCCTTGCATTTATCTCCTTCACAACTTCATCCATACATATGTTGAACAACTATGGAGACATTATACAACTCAAATGCAGCCCCACCTTCACCTTAAACCCTTCATTCCATGAACAGACTACCCCCACCCACTCATACACCGTGGTTACTCACCCAGACAGGATATGGGTAGTCAAAGAATTCTTGCACTTGGTTGTGCATGATACTCTGGTCCCGCTGCCAGTTGCGGTGTAGGAATATGACATCTGACATCGACCAACCCCATCCAATGGTTGGCACATACTTCATCATGTTCTTGACAAACACTTTAGCTGCCTGTATGAAAGAGAAAGAAATGCACCTTTTAAATCACCAATGACAAAACACTAAATTTCCAATCCAAAATAATATGTATTAGAAAATGAAGAAATAAATTCATTTCAACAGATGATGAAATGTATTCAAACATGGGAAAAATGGGGAGAGGAAGAGAGGATGGGAGAAGAAAGATTTTCTCATGGATACTACCTATCAAAAGAGAGGGGAGAGGCTGGAAGATGGTGGATGGATGGGGGGAGAAGAAAGATTTTCTGAGGGGGACTTCGTCAAGGATGCGTTATGTCGCCCTGGCTGTTCAACTTATACATGGATGGGGTAGTGCGAGAGGTAAATGCAAGGGTAGTGGGTCAGGGATTGGAGATGGTTAAAGAAATTGGAGAAAAGTGGGAGGTCAGCCAGCTGTTGTTTGCGGACGACACTGCGCTTCTGGCAGGATCGGAGGAGGGATTGAGGAAGTTGGTGACAGAGTTTGGGAGAGTATGTGATAGAAGAAAGCTGAAGATAAATGTGGGTAAAAGTAAGGTGATGAGATGTACAAGGGGTGAAAGTGGCAGTAGACTGGAAGTGAGCATTAAGGGAGAGCGACTGGAGGAAGTGGATAGTTTTAGATACTTGGGTGCAAATGTGGCAGGAAAAGGTGGAGTGAAGGTGGAGGTAGATTGAGATTGAGAGAGGCGAGTAAATGCCTTGGTGGTTTAAAAAGTGTAATGAGGAATAGACACTTGGGAATGGATGCTAAGAGGAGACTATATGAAGAAGTGATTGTGCCAACAGTACTGTATGGGGCAGAAACATGGAACATAAGAGAGGAAGAGAGAAGGAGTTTGAATGTGTTTGAGATGAGGTGTCTGAGAAGTATGATGGGGGTTGCTAGGCTGGATAGAGTGAGAAATGAGGAGGTGAGGAGGAGAACAGGGGTGGAAAGGGAGTTGGGAGATAGGGTTGATGAAAGAGTATTAGGATGGTTTGGACACATGGAAAGAATGAGTGAAGAAAGACTAGTAAAAGAGGTATGGAAGGCAGATGTGGAGGGAGTAAACATGAGGGGACGTCCTAGGATGAGGTGGATGGATGGGGTGAAGGGGGCTTTGGGGAAGAAGGGAATGTCTGTTGAGGAAGGACGGGAGAGGACAGAAGACGGGTGAATGGAGAATGGTTGTATTTGGATGATGTCGTGATGCATGAGGTGGAATGGACGGGGGGATGGGGGGGTGAGGAAGTATGTGTGAGCAAAATTTGACGCAGCCCGAAGGGATTTCTCCCCGTCTTCTCCTTTTATGCATGGGGGGATGGAGAGAGGGGGGTCGCCGATTTAATGAAGCGGCCTTGCTGTGGATGTGCTGTGTCTTGCGACACTGCTTCTGACCCAGGACAGTGGTCAGGGTGCAGGGATGACCCGTCATCTGGGAGGTGCTAAGATAAGAGGGAGGATGGAGGGGTGTGGAATGTATTCAGGGATGGAATGGGTGGGAATGTTTTTATGCCTTTTCCTTTTTGGCTACCTCCCTTGTAAGGGGGAAAAAGCCTTGGTATATGTATGTACTATCTATCAAAGTTATGGAGAGAGGCTGAAGGGTACATGTGGCTTTAGAGGCTGAAGGGTACATGTGGCTTTAGATACTTAGGGGTACATGTGGCAGAAAAGGGAAGAGGGGAGGTTAGGGTGCCAATAGCCATCTAAGACAATTTTTGAAAGTTGTGATTTTTTCACCTACTTTGGTTGAATTCTGTATTGTGTTGAGACACTATTATGTGCAAAGTTTAAGGAGGATTAGTTAATATTTAGTGGTGGCATAATGACTTTAAAGTTTTCTATCTCTTCCCACAGGTCATGGCTACTCGAAAAAAAAAGTGAGATTTGGTTGGTAGGACATAGCATAGAGTGCATAACTGGTGCCAAGCTCCAAAGCCGTGGAGATGCCCTCCGCCCCTTTTCCTTCTATCACAAGGATCAAAAGAAAACCATTCCTGACAGTGCTGCAGAGGCCAAGGAAGTTTTGGACTTCTGGCTCCAAGCCCAGATTCCGATGAGCATCAGGAGAAAGACCGTCTCCCTCTTTGAAGTGTGGAAGGTTCTGCAGAAGAGCAAGCAGAATACAGGAGTCAAGCCCCAGGAGAAGGAGAAGGCGTTTGAAGAAAGTCTCCCAGACCTTCTGAACATTGCCCACGCTGATGTGCTTGCCCTGATGACCATCAAGGAGGACAAGGACTTCCTCATGGCACAGCGGGAGAAGGGGAGACAGGGTTCCATGGTGGGGCATGACAAGAAGTTGGAAGCTGGGGTCCGTCGACAAGAGAGAATTGCTGCACGTGGTGGATATGACCGTGGAATTGGAGTCCTCCTCGTCCGCATCCTCCAATCCAGTTCGTCCCTCCTCGACCTCCTCATCTGGTGATGAAGGAGCCTAACTGCCCAAGCAAGCAAGAATGCAAGGGACCAAGATGGTGAGGTCCCCTGATCTAGTCGGCGCGCTGGATCAGACGGGGGTCAGCAGCCATCAGGTTCTTTGAATCATAGCTGCAACGGCAAGTAGCTTGGACCATGATCCCCAGGAACTCGTCCTCAACCCGGAGTCCATCTGAAAGGCAAGAGCCAAGTACTGGGTGTTGCTGGCAGGAGAAATCAAGGAGGCATTCAGTCCACAGACTCCCCTCACCGTCCACTAGAATGGTAAAATCGTCTCTCAAGACGATGGATCTCAGGCCAACTGGCTCGCCATTATTGTCATCGGTTAAGGTGTGGAGAAACTCTTGGGTGTTCCCAAGCTGCGTGCTGGGATGGGCAAGGCTGCTGCCACGGCTGTCTTTGAGTGTCTGGAAGATTGGGGGATCAGTGACCACATCATAGGGATGTGCTTCGACACCACCAGTGCAAACACTGGCGAAGTCAACAGAGCCCGCACCTTACTGCAGGAAAAGATGGAGCTGCCCCTATTCTCGTTCACCTGCCATCACAATGTGCACGAACTTCTAGTTGAAAAGGGTTTTGCCTCATGCTTGGGACCCTCTTCTGGCCCTGAGATCAACCTCTTTTCGCAATTCAAGGAGTACTGACAGTTCTAACCTCCCCGAGACCTCGGCTGCCAAGAGGGAAGCCATCATCGAATTCCTGAATGCCATCATGATCCAGAAGCAGTCCCAAGATGACTACAGGGAACTGACGGAGCTCACCATCACATTCCTTGGAGGTGCTCTTCCCAAGATGACAATCCAGCGCCCTGGTGCTCTCCACCAAGCGCGGTGGATGGCACACATAATCTACTCCCTGAAGATATTGCTGTTCAGAGAGCAGATCACCAGCTTGGTCATGCCAGGGGAGATCTCAGGCCTCAAATGCTTCTCCTTCTTCATCTCTGAGGTCTACATCATCCGCTGTTTCGAGTCCATGCTCCCCACATATGCCCCAACCAATGATCTCAAACTCAGAAAGGACCTCCTGGAACACCATGATTCTCCTCTTGGAAAGGCATGCTTCAAGGTACTGAACCGTCATTTCTGGTATCTGAGTGAAAACCTGATCGGCCTGTCCCTCTTCAACCCGCGGCTCTCTCCCTATATCAAACAAGCCATCCTGCACCAAGAAGGAGCAGAGAAAGCCCCCAAACAAATCAACATTCCAGAAGAGAGTGTAACAATGGCAACGCTGTCTTTGTTTGCCTCTAAGAGGTCTCAACGTCTCCTGGATATTCTCAGTATCTTGCCGGACTTCCTTTCCACAAATCCGCGGAAGTGGGAAGAGGAGAAGACGTTTGGTGATGCCTGCCGCCTCATACAAGGATTGCATGTGGCCAATGACACAGCAGAGCGAGGGGTGGCACTGATGCAAGCATTCAATCTTCGCCTGACGAAAGATGAGGAACAGCGCCAGTTCCTTCTCCAGGTCAGTGAAGACCACCGGCACCACCAGCCCAGCACCTCCTCCAAGGAGACCCTCCCCTGGCCAGCATGGCGACATTGAGTGGGGTGGTCTCCCATCATACCCCCCCCCCCCAACACCGAGGAGCTAATACTGTGTGTGCACAGTGCAGAGGGACCAGCGGGGTGCTGGAGGAAGGAAAATTTTGCCAAAAAATGTAATTTTCGCAGGAAAATTAATTTTTCCCTGATACAAACCTGAGGTACTCCTTACCCAAGGATACGCGGCGCGTTTCTACCGCTAACACTGTGTGTGCTTGAAAACACCTCACTCCGAGGGTCTGGGCAACCATTATCCTCAGTAAGGGGCCCTCCTGGGGCAAGGGGGGCCCCCCCTCCCCCCGCAAGGGTAGGAGGGTAGAAGCTCCATTGTCTGAGCCAGGTATGAAATTAGTCACGAGGGTTGACAGGCCAGGGAGAAGGAACTACTAGCGGGGTGGATGAGGAGGGCCATTAGAGGTAAGGAGTACCTCAGGTTTGTATCAGGGAAAAATTAATTTTCCTGCGAAAATTACATTTGTTCCGAAGAATACAAACTCTTCGGTACTCCTTACCCAAGGAGACTTGGACTTAGGGGGGAAGGAAGTATTTGTCTAGCCTGGGAAACCCTCGTAAGGAGAAAATGTAGAGTGCTAAGATCTACGTTGACCAGACCCTTATACATTCCCCGAAACTGTGAAGGGCACCTGGATCTGTTCCCAGAGTGGAGACAGACAGGGCATACTCACTTTGTACCCCTTGTAGGGCTCGAACTGATTCCCTTGGAATGCTTGAGAGCCCTCGGTGAGGTAAGGGAATGTAGGAGTATGAGAAGGACTTGAGATAGGTATCCCCGTGGTTGCCGATCCAGAACTTGGATGAGGCTTCAGGGTTGGCTGTGTGCCATTGGTACGGGGTATGTTATCTCAGGACTTCTTGGGCAGCCACTATGGGGCCTAGAGAGAAGGTCCCTAAGGATTCCCACATGACATCTTTGAGGTAAAAGGAAGTGAACGTAGTCTGGGACTTCCATATACCTGCTTGAAGGACCTGGTTGACTGACCGATTCTTTCGGAAGACTAGGGAGGGTCCTATTGCCCTGAGGTCATGAGCTTTTGCTCCAGGGTAATCCGTGGGGCTCGAGGCGTAGGCCCTGCGGATGACTTCCTTGATCCAGTAAGAAATGGAAGTCTTAGTGACGGGCTTGGGTGTACCCCTGGTAGAGACGAACAGTCTTGGCAAGTCTGGTCTAAGATGCTTCGTCCTCTTGAGGTAGGTCCGGATAGCACGTACCGGGCATAGGACCATTTCTGCATGTTCGCCCCCTACAAAGTCGTCCAAGGAAGGAATACTAAAGGACCAGAATCTAGGGTCGGCTTTGGCCGGATCCTGGTTTTTGGCAACGAATTGGGGCAGAAAAGTGAAGGAGACCTCTTGCCATCCTTTCGAGTGGGCGACTCGATAAGAGATGGCATGCAACTCCCCGACCCTCTTGGAAGACGCCAGGGCCAAGAGAAAGACTGTCTTCAAGGTGAGGTCCTTGAAATTAGCATCTCGGAGGGGTTCGTAAGGGGGGCCCCGCAGAGCGTTGAGGACTAATGCCACATCCCATGGAGGAGAAGTGATCTCCCTGGGGGGGCATGATTTTCTGAAATGTCTGAAGAGCATGGAAATTTCTGGAGACAGGGCTAGATCCATGCCCTTCAGAGAAAACACCTGATTAAGAGCTGCCCTATAGCCCTGCACTGCCGAGAGGGAGATCTTCTTGGACTTCCGGAGGAAGTGGAAGAAGGAGGCAATCAGAGGAATGGTGGCTTGCTCTGGGGCTATTGCTCGGGAGTGGCACCATTCTGCAAAAGCATTCCACTTCCCTTGATAAAGGGCAGCTGAGGAAGAGCGAATAGGGGAGGACATGTCTTCTGCCACTTCTTTGGGGAAACCCTTCTCTAGGAGGATCCGGACCATAGTCTGAACGCGTGAAGTGCCAGGGCTGACGGGTTCTTGTGCCAGGCCCCGTTGACTGGTTGATGTAGAAGGTCGGGTCTTCCCTGAAGGGCCAGGGGCTCCTCCACTGCTAGCTCGAGGGCGTCTGGAAACCATGGGGCTTCCGGCCACCAGGGAGCGATCAAAGTCATCCGAAGGTTGGATGCGGTTCGTACTCTCTGGAGCACCTTTTGGAGCAAGGGAAACGGTGGGAAAGCGTAGGTGTCGAGGTTGTCCCAGCTTTGCAGAAGAGCATCCTCTCCCGCTGCCAGCGGATCCGGGAGAGGGCTGAAATACACCGGGAGCTGGTGGTTCCATCTGGTGGCGAAAAGGTCCACCAGAGGGGAGCCCCATTTGTTGATGAGGAAGGTTGCCACTTCCGGATGGAGGGACCACTCCGTGCTGATTACCTGACTCCTTCTGCTGAGGTGGTCCGCCCAGACATTCTTTTTCCCTGGGATGTAGCGAGCTCTGAGTGTCACTTGGAGGTTCTCGGCTAATAGGAGGATCTCCATAGTGAGATGGCAGAGGTCCTGGGAGACTGTGCCCCCCTGCTTGTTCAGGTAGGCTACTACCGAGGAATTGTCCGACATGATGCCCACAACTTTCCCCGAGATTTGACCCGAGAAGTGACGGAGAGCCAGCAGTACCACTTTCAATTCTAGCCAGTTGATATGGGCTGTCCGCTCGACCGTGGACCAGGAACCGCTGACGTGATCGTCGTTGAGGTGGGCCCCCCAGCCCTCCTTGGAGGCATCGGAGAAGAGGAGGACTTCGGGGGGAGATGGGCCGAGGGGCATCCCCACGAGCAGGTTGCACGGGTCCTTCCACCAGAGAAGAGAATGCTTGACCTCTCCGGTAAGGGTGATGTGTTGACGGGTGTCTCCCCTTAGCGGGGACCACTGGGACTTGAGGAGCCACTGTAGGGGTCGCATTCTCAGTCTGCTCCTGGGTATTAACCTCTCGACGGAGGCCATGTGGCCCAGGAGGACTTGGCACTGTTTGGCCGTGAGGAACCCGGTCGATAGTGCCTGCACGACGAGGGAAGAGAGATTCTGGATTCGCTTCTCTACTGGGAATGCCTGCATGAGGGAAGAGTCCAGAACCATACCCAGGTACGTGACTCTCTGTCTTGGAATGAAATCTGACTTCGTCCGGTTGACCGTGGAGCCCAATTTGCGGATGAAAGCTAGGACTATCCCCAGGTGGTCGCGGCATAGCTGGGCGGAGTGTGCCAGGATCAGCCAATCGTCCAGGTAACGGAGTAGGCGAATCCCTCTGGAGTGGGACCACGCTGAGACGAGTTTGAACACTCTGGTGAAGACTTGGGGTGCTGTGGAGAGGCCGAAGCATAGGCAGGTGAATTGAAAAGTGGTCCCCTTGTGGACGAAGCGGAGGAATTTTCGGGATGAGGGATGGACAGGTATTTGGAAATAGGCGTCCTGGAGGTCCAGGGACACCATGAAGTCCCCTTCCCTGATAGACGCCCTCACGGCCTCTGGGGTGTCCATCCGGAACTTCGTCAGGGAAAGGAACTTGTTGAGAGGAGACAGATCGATGACAGGTCTCCACCCCCCTGTAGCCTTTGGTACTAGGAATAGCCTCGAGTAGAACCCCGGGTCCGGAGTTGAGACTTCCTCGAGTGCTCCTTTCTGGAGCAGAGTGGAGATTTCCTCCACTAGGGCCCGCCCGCGATCCGAGTCCGGATGGTAGTTGCTGACTTGGATGGGATAGGGGGAGAGGCTGGGGATGGTGTGAAAAGGAAGACGATAGCCTGCCTTGATAACCTGGATGGTCCAGTCCTCCGCCCCGGCAGCCTCCCATTCTCTCCAGTAGAGAGAGAGGCAACCTCCTATCCTGTGCGGGAGGGCAGGCGAGTTCCTAGAATTTCCTGCGTTGGGGTCCAGAGCCTCTATGATGTTTGCGCCCCTGTTCTCTATTGGGGAAGGGGCGGGGCTTTCCTGTCTGGGCTTTGGACTTCGAATGGGGAGGGGGCCCGGCTTCCCGCTTAGGGAGACGAAAAGGCTGCCTCTGCGTCTGAAAGGACCGAGGGGTCGATGGGGGGGTGGTCCTTGGCCTCGAGCTAGAGACGGCTGTTCTCTCAATGGCTCTGTTGTGTAGCAACTGGTTGGTGCTAGCGATTGCCGAGTCCACCACATCCGGGGGAATCAGCGTGTGGGTGAGCAGGGGGGCCCTCCTCAAAGGAGCATAAATCTCCCTGAGGAGGGGGTCACTGGGGTCCCCGAGGATGGTGTCTCTCCTGCGGGACTCGAAGTTGGCCCAGGACGTTGAGAGACAGGAAGCCTGATGCTTCAGGGCTCTGCTCGCGCTTGCCAAAAAAGCCTGGAGGTCGCATTCTTCCTGGGGTTGTAGTTCGGGTAAGAACTCCCTCGCCGAGGCAAGGAGGCGTTCTAGCCAGGAGTTCACCGCCAGGGACAGAGCCAGTGAATGAATGTGGTCGCTGACTTCCCTGCCGGAGAGGAGGACGTTTCGTCTGCGCAGCGACTCGGCGTCCGCCTTAACCAGCTCTGGTAACCTCGCCGGGATCGAGGCAGGTCTGAGGGCTGACCCCGATGGGGTGTAGAAGCGCTTCTGGTGTTCCAATGGGACCGGATGCCAACGCGCCCTCTCGGTCGTCCTTGTTGCGAGAGCGTCGGAGGCCTGGGCCATGGCCCTCGCTGTCTGCGTACTCCATGGAAGGTGGAGGGGAGTAGGCTGGGCTTTGTGAGAGTTGGCCGCCATGAAGATGTCAGACTCGAATGTGGCTTCCTCTTCTTTCGGGGGGCCCAGTCGATTCGCCCTCCGAACCCTCGCGAGGACGTCCGAGAAGGAAGGTGGGACCACCATCGAGGATTCCGACTGGGAAACGGGAGGGGAAAGGGAGCGTGACCCCCCCCCTACGGCGCTGTGGACATCGTCGTCGGCGTAGGAGGGGTCGGCACGGGCAGAGAGGAACCGCACGCTACCATCCTCGTCACTGATGGGTTCAGGGGGGGGCTGAGCAAGTGGAAGCTGGTCGAGGGGGGCCCTTGGGGGCGGAGACTCCTCACGAGCTGCTTGAGAAGCGCGGAAAAATTCCCGTTGGGCCTCCATCTGTTCCTTCAACGTAGTGACGAGTGAACAGAGAGTGGGGAGGAGGTCCGGGGAATGTCCTCTTGGAGGGTCCCGCCTGGGTGCGGATGGTCCGGGAGACGCCAGGGGGAGACTGCCTCCTCCGGACGAAGCTGAGTCACCTACGACGAACGCGCGTGTGGGTACACCTCGGGCTTCCTGCCCACCGGGCATAGAAAGGGTTCCGGTGATGACCCGGCTCGTCTGACGAGAGGTGGAAGGGGTGGGACTGGGGGTCACCCGAGAAGGAGAAGAGGCTGACGCGCTCCGAATCTCCGAACTCGGTTCCTTTGTCCGTGGGGGGGTGGAGCTGCCGGGTAGCACCGCGGAGCCCGCGGACGCAACCGGGAAAAAGCTCGTACCCGGGGGGTAGTTCGCGGGGGCTAATGGCGCGTGCCCGTCGAAACTAGCCCCCCTTTTGGCAGGAACAGGAGACAATTTAGCCTGAGACTGACTCGGGGCGGCTATTGTACAACCTTTCCGTTTACTACGCTTAGGAGGGGGGAGACAACTGCCCGCGTCCTCCGCCGACGTAGCATGCCTTCTCTTTGTGTCGGGTGAGGGGGGAAGCCATCTTCCTGGCCCGCGTATCTTGACCCGTGGCTGCACCTTCCGGTGAGCATGAAAATACGCGGACCACTGCTTATCACCCCATTGAGCGCACGTAGTACACGGGGATGAAGGGGAACATGCCAGATTCCGACAATGGATACACCAAGAGTGTGGGTCCACAGTTGTGGGTGGGAGAAGAGCCCGGCAGCGAAAGTCACCACGGGCGAAGGCACACATGCTATCGCGAACAACAACACTAGGACCAGATGCCATACTTACAGAGAAGCGGAGAATACCCGGTGGAGATTAAAGAGAGGGATAAAGGGGACTCAAGCGCTTCCAAGCAGGGGGAAGGCGGCGATGCAGGACGTTCCACACAAAGGACGCCGTTGGAAGGGTGTAGAAGGCCGATGCCGATTGCGTTCGAGATAATCGAACGATCCAAGCAGGGGGAAGGCGGCGATGCAGGACGTTCCACACAAAGGACGCCGTTGGAAGGGTGTAGAAGGCCGATGCCGATTGCGTTCGAGAGAATCGAACGATGCGGGATTGGCGCAGGAAATTAATTTCCTGATACAAGCACGGAAGCGGGGAAAACGGTCCCCAAACAGGACGTCAGTGTTAGCCGGACTGTGAGAGATGTTGACTCGATCGCTACCGCTTAGACAATGGAGCTTCTACCCTCCTACCCTTGCGGGGGGAGGGGGGGCCCCCCTTGCCCCAGGAGGGCCCCTTACTGAGGATAATGGTTGCCCAGACCCTCGGAGTGAGGTGTTTTCAAGCACACACAGTGTTAGCGGTAGAAACGCGCCGCGTATCCTTGGGTAAGGAGTACCGAAGAGTTTGTATTCTTCGGAACAAAGGGCAGAATATTGCTATGCAGCACTTGAAAAGATGACTTCCCTTACATAGCTGAAGGTGGAATTACAAAATTGTCATACGCCACCTCTAAATATCACCCATCCATGCTGAAAATTTGCATGCAGTGGTTCCTCAATATAATGCAGAATCCCAATAAAACATGATAAAAATTCCAACTTTTGATTTTTATTGGCACCCTAGTGGAGGTAGATTGTAGATTGAGAGAAGCAAGTAAATGCCTTGTGGGATTAAATAGTGTAATGAGAAATAGACATTTGGGAATGGATGCTAAGAGTAGATTGTATGAAGGAGTGATTGTGCCGACAGTACTGTATGGGACAGAAACATAGAACATATGAGAGGAAGAGTTTATATGTGTAAGATGAAATGTCTGAAAAGTATGGTAGTGATTTAAGCCGGATAGAGTGAGAAATGAGGAGGTGAAGAGAAGAGTGGGGATGGAAAAGGAATTGGGAGATAGGGTTGATGAAATTATTGTGGGGATTTGGATACATGGAAAGAATGCATGAAGAAAGATTAGTAAAAGAGGTGTGGAAGGCATAGGTGGATGGAGTTAACAGGAGGGAGCGACTGAGGGTAAAATGAATGGATGGGGTAAATGGGGAACTGAGAAAGAGGGAGATGTCTGTTGAATAAGGAAGGGAAAAGACAGAAGATAAGGGTGAATGGAGAGTGGTTGTGTATGGATGATGTTGTGATGTATGGAAGGGAGTGGGTGGGAGATGGGGGGTTATGTAGTGGTTATGTGTGAATGATATTTTGATGCAGTCTGAAGGGATTTCTCCCCATCTTTTCTTTTTCTGCATGAGGAGATGGAGGGGGGAGGGTCACTGATTAAATGAAGTGGTCTTACTGTGGATGTGTTGTGCCTTGCTACGTTGCTTCTGATCCAGGGCAATGGGAGAGATGCAGGGATAACCTGTCATCCAGGAGTTGTCAAGAAAAGAGGGAAGAAGGAAGGGAGGGGTGGTGAGCGGGAGTGGAATCATAACTTTTGACTTTGGCTACCTCCCTTGTAAGGGGGAAAAGCCCTTGGTATATGTACTATCTATATACCAAGGGCCTTCTTCCCCTTAAATGGGCTTGGACAAGTGCATGGGTTTACCCATAGTGCCAACTTGCGTCAGACCATATATGTACCCCACTCCTTTGTTTATTTGATTAGTGTGTCTCCCAACCCCAAAGCACTTACCTAATAAACAAATAATGTGATAGTGTGTTTTACATTCTATCTGAGGCTGCTTAACTACCTTTTACCATCCACTCGCTCTTCATCCATTTTTTCCTTTTCTCTTAGCTCCTTATGAATGAAGGGCCATCCATGTCCCCTCCCCACTGCCAGGATTAGCTGTGCAGCAAGGCAAAGCACCACTGCTTCATTACATGACTCCCATCATCCACTCAAGAATTTGCAGAACAAGACAAGAAGAAAGCCCCTTTGGGTCGTGTCAATTTCTCCTTCATTCACAACTCTCCACTCATACCTATCTCTTGCCATTTTCCTTTCCTCCTCAACAGATATTCCCTTTGTACCTAAACCCCCCTTCACCCAATCCATTCTCCCACTGTCAATTTCCCCCACAAGTTAACATCAACCACCTCTGCCTTTCACACACCTATTTGCTAGTCTTTCTTCACTTATTCCTTCCTCATGCATAAAGATCTATGCAAGAGCGGGAAAGCTGTTGAGAGCAGTCAAACGTATTTACAAGAGTTGAGTTTGTGTCAGGGCAGGGAATGAAGAGAATGAATGGTCTGAGGTGTGAGTGGGGCTGTGCCAGAGTTGTGTAATGTCAGCATGGTTGTTCTGCAAGTAGATGGATGGGGATTTGGAGCTGGTAAGAATGGAAGGAAGTGGGAGGCATCAGTTGTCTGTGGATGACACTGCATTATGGGGGGGTCTGAGGAAGGCCAGGCAGCTAGTGGTGGAGTTTAGAAGGGTATGCGAGAGGAGACATTCAAGTAAATGTGGACAAAATTAAGGTGGAAAGATGAAAATGACAAAGGCATCATCCACATGAACACTAACCAACCAGAAGTATGGATAAAAAAATCATCAAGTAATACAAATGACTGGAAACAAACTAATAATGAAGAAAATTAGGGTGCAATGGCACAAACGTTGACCTTGAAATATCCAAGACTTACGCCCAGCACACCACTCCTGTCTGCTGCAATCCAGCCCATCAACCAATCAACCTCAAATGTATGGTTCATAATGATGAGGGCATGCTCATTACCCCAATACTGGTAGCCATCTTCTGATGTGTATACAATGATGTCTGAGCCTGACCACCATTCTGCTAGAAACAACACCTCTGCAAATACAATTATTTAATTAGTCTTCTGAAGAATGAGGATCATAACAAATGTACAGCATGGACTACTATATTTACATACATAAATGTGTATACACACACACACACACACAATTGTGTGTGTGTGTGCATTTACCTAGTTATACCTAGTTGTATCTTACTCGTGGTGTCCCATCTCTGTATCTCACCATATCTAATTTGCTCTTGAGTTCTTGTATTGTTTTTGCACACACTATTGTGTGTGTGTATTTACCTAGTTGTATTATACAGGAAGGGGAGCTATGCTCATAGTGACATGGCTTTGTATCTCACAACATCTAGTTTATTCTTAAATTCTTGTATGGTGTTTGCACACACTATTGTTTCATCCAATTTGTTCCAGACATCCACCACTCTGTGTGGAAAACATTTTTTTTCTTTTTTTTTTTTTTCTTTTTTTTTAGATTTCTTCTATAACTATACTTTGAGTTTTTCATATCCCCTTGTTTTTCTTTTATCTTACTTTAATAAATTTTCTCTGTCAAAGACTTCCATGCCTTTCATGATTCTGTAAATGGCCAATAGATCACCTCTTTCTCTTCTTTTTGTTCCAGGGTTGGTAGTTCCAGTTTAGACAATCTTTGCTTTTATGTCAATTTTGAGTGTTGGTGCCATCTTTGTTGTTGCTCTTTAGATTCTTTCTATTTTCCTTATATTCTTTTATGTACTGGGTGTCCATAGTGTTGTAGCATACTCCAATCCTGGTTTCATCGGTGTAACTAGTATTTTTTTTTACCATTACTTCATCCAAGTAATTAAAAGTCACCTTTATTGATCTTAGTAAATTGTAGGTTTCTCTGACTATTTTGTTTATGTTTTTCTGTGTATATGTCTTTGGTGATAATTACTCCTAGGTCTTTTTCAGAACTAACTTTCTTTACTACCTTTGCACCGATTTTATATTGTCCTGATATATATTATATACACACACACACACACTATTATATATATATATATATATATATATATATATATATATATATATATATATATATATATATATATATATATATGTTTATATATATACATATATATATATATAATATATATATATATATATATATATTTTTTTTACTTTTTCTAAATTCCATTATACTACATTTCTTAATGTTGAAATCCACTTCCCACTTCTGACTCTATTCCTAGACCTTATTCAGATCTCTCTATAGCGATTAACAATCTTTTTCCGCACTTAATTTCTTTAGTAGTTTTGCATCGTCTGCAAAGAAGTTCATGTAACATATATAACAAACATTATCGGAGCCAACACTAAACCCTGTGGGACTCCATTTATCATTTCTTCCCAGGTAGAGTTTTTATGTCTGAGCACCACTCTCATTTTTCACCCATGCATGAAATTTTCCATCCATTTAAATAATTTTCCATGTACACCTGTTGTTTAGAGTTTTCTTAATAGTTTGTTGTGTGGTACTTTATCAAATGCCTCTTGTAAGTCTATGAAAGCACAGTCTATCCGTCCCTTTCTTGCATTATATCTATTAACCTTGAATAGAAACAGATCAAATTTGTGGCACATGACCTTCCCTGTCTAAAAT
The DNA here is from genome assembly GCF_046742065.1 of Oratosquilla oratoria. Lineage (NCBI taxonomy): Eukaryota > Metazoa > Arthropoda > Malacostraca > Stomatopoda > Squillidae > Oratosquilla > Oratosquilla oratoria. Next base: position 3,361,515 of record NW_027467710.1, read on the forward strand.
TGAAATGTTTCGGATTTAGTATATTCTCTTCCAGATGTGTAGTCCATCTACTTTTGAAGACTTTTTCACAAATTTTTGCTATTGTACTTGTACTGAAGACTGGTCTATAGTTTGTTGGGTCTTCCTTGTCTCTCCCTTTATATATTGGCATGATATTGGCATTTTTTCCAGTCTTGTGGTACCTTTCCTTCTTTGAGTGAGCAATCTATTATCTTATATATTTTGTCCATAAGTTCATCTATACATTCTTTTAGTATCCAGTTGGCAATTCCATCTGGGCCATGTGATTTTCTGACATCAAGGTTCTTTATTTGGTCCCTAATTTCTTTGTGTTTGTGCATGCATATAGATAAATATATCAATCAAGCAAGCCATTGCCCCAGGTCTCTTGCAGGAGACCCACTGCTCCCAGATAACCAGGAATGACCACCAGATTGGCCCATAAGTCACTCAAGGAAGGAGTGTTGCCATATAAACATGACAGCTGGTCCTGTTCTAGATGTGCTGTCTTGCTGCTTTGTTTCTGACCCAAGAAAGGGGTGTCCCCCCTACTGTACCTTTGAACCTACTATTCCCCTGAAGAAAAACAGGATATATATATATATATTTTTTTAGAAAATTAATACCAAAGTTTAACATGTATACTGCATTTCCTAGTTTATAAGGCACATCTATATACAAGATACACACCTAGTTTTGAAGATTTTGAGAAAAAATAATTACTGGAATTTAGAGGGAAAATGTTGTTTCTTAAATCTATTGATACACATTTGTAAGATGAATTGTAAATTCCACTTTCAGAAAAAAGAATGCTATATGAAGATACATATATAACAATCACTGTCTGTGATCCTCTTCAGAGTAAAGAGGATCAATGACACTGATTCTAATGTATGTATACTGCATTTACCAGTTTATAAGGCACATCTATATATAAGATACACACCTATTTTTGAAGATTTTGAGAAAAAATAATTACTGGAATTTTGAGGGAATATGTTGTTTCTTAAATCTATTGATATACATTTGTAAAATGAACTGTAAATTCCACTTTCAGAGAAAAGAATGTTATCATTGAAAAGGGCACTGCTATGTCTGTGGCAGTAGCAATGGAGATAACATACTCATGGTCATATGAATGTCAATATTGATCAAACACAATTTGTTTACTTAATAAAATTACTTGTTTTGGTTGCCTCCTTAAGGGCTATCAGAAAAATTAAGCTGGAAAGTCTAAAGTACAAACACACAATTAAGTAAATTTAGTAAATACAGTGGTTATTGAGAGTAAGGCAAAGCCAGAATAGTGCAGAACTGTAAGGACAACAGTGCAGGGTGTGCTAACAGGAAAGAATGATTTCATGAAAGCCCACAAATACATAAAACTTTTACTTTGTGATAGTTGTGGCCTTATCAACAATCAAATCTATGGATGTTAAGGAATAACTATCTACCCTCAATTATGAGAAAAAAAACTAAAAATAAATAATACTAATTCTACATAATTTGGGATTTCCAACAATATCCTGCTAACTGTGGTTCCACTTCATACATATACACAAATATTTATACATACATACCAAAAACTTTCCCTTTTATATGGTGGATGGCCAAGTCAAAGCAACACCCTTCATACATACATATAGCAAGGGTTTTTTCTTCCTTACAAGGGAGGCAGCCAGAGTCAAAGGCATAAATCCACTTCCACCCATTTCATCCCCACATACTCCACTCCCATTCATCACCCCTCCCTCCCTCTTTTCTTGGCTCCTTCATAACACCCTTCATAAACAATTAAAATTCATTTAACACTCATCCCACCCCATATAACTCATGGACAAAGGGCTATTCTTGTCCTCCATCACATGGTTTGAACCAAAAGTAATACATCAAAGGTCTAATAGCTGGAGCTTGTTTACCACACCTCTTCCTCATAAAGCAACCCCTCTACACCCTCATCCACTCAAAATTATTTATGAAACAAAGGAGATAGGGACTTAATAGAAATGGGTTTGTGCAAATGTGCAAACTCACATAATGGGTGGACACACATAACATGTGACTAAGGAGTTATCATTTTTTTTAGAAATCTATTGTATGGCTCTGGGAACACTGCCGGCTACTATGGGCCCAAGGATTTCCAGTCAGTAAAACTTGTAGTGAGTTTAATGCATTATTATTATTACTATTATCATATATACACAAACATAACAACAAGTCTCCAGAACTCACGTGACAGAAGTGAGTAGAGTAGGTAGTAGTTGACTGAGCGGAACAGAGCTTTATTCAAGGGGCGCAGTGTGATGTACAGAATGAACTGTAGAAAATTGATTATAATTCCTGAGATGAAGAAGGTGACACATAGGAGGAGATGCAGGAAATACCACCTACGGATCTTCGTGAAATCTTCTAACTCCCACATGTCTGTCATGAAAAGAAAGAAAAAGAAAAAAAAAAAAAAATTATCATCAACAACCAAGCTGTGAAGATTATCAGCATGATCTCACATTACAAAATCTTGAGATTCATTCTCAAGATCAAAGGTAAATACGAGTAACACCAGCACCTGCTTTATTAGAAGCATGCCTACCTTTATTTGCTTGGGGTGGAAGAGAACAATGGAGATGATGTAACTTGAGCACAGTGCCCACCCAACTACCACCTTATCTTGCCCGCGTGAAGGACTGACCCAAGTCCTCAACTCAACACACACAAATGCTATTTCATTCTCAGCTCCTGAAAAATAAATTACACCTTAAAATTAAACTCTAGTTTAATGTTATACTAGTTTCTTGTATGACATACATATCCACACTAGTAAAAACAAATTAAAAAGACAACAAAATAAAATCAGCAAGCACTGACAACCTAATCTGTGCTCATTTCAAGAGGCATACTGATAAATTGATAACATATCCTATCTCACACAACCCACTTAATATAGGTGCTTAAAGGACAAAACAATTATGCTGTCTGTTCATGCCTAACCACAAGTAAGGTTCATGGTCAGATGTCACAGCACGATAATATAACTACACAGTTTGTCTTAAAAATTGACCATTATCTTTATATCTGACAGTTACCTAACATTCATTTGTAATCACTCAAGTTCAGTTACATACATACATATACCAAGGTCTTTTTCCCCCTTACAAGGGAGGTAGATGAAGTCAAAGGCTCCCACCCACCCCAACCCCAAACACCCTACTCACATTCACCCCTCCCTCCCTCTTTTCTTAGCTCCTCCTGGATGATGGGTCATCCCTGCAAACCCCTCAACTAGTTTCTAATTAAAAGAAAATATTGATCACTACTACAGGGCAATCAAAAAGAACTGACCACCAACAGCAAAATGCTACCTGAAGAAGCATTTACTGATGTCTACTTTCCACTGGATGACAAACAATAGTTACTTTGACATTTCTTTCCTGTTTTTTGTGAAATAGGATCTGCAAACAATACAATAACATGTTTTAATTAAACACAAAGTTCTGTTATTTCACTATCTTGTTACTTGTGACATAGGTTGGAGTGAAAGTGAATTGAACCCTGCCTTACAATTGGTTTAAATTAAATTTCCAACTTAAAAAGTCCTACATACACAGGCATAGGTGCTCCTATAGTGTGAGGTCTACTGCCATATGTAACCTACCCAGGTGCAGCCTGAGGTCTACCGCATTCCTCCAGGATACTCCCTGCACCTGTCCATCAAACATGTGACCTGCCCAAATCCATCAAAAACATGACCTGTCCATATAAAAGGAAGCAAACAGAGCTCCTAAATCAGATTCTTCCTCTGCCTAAAATAGTTAACATCGATTGAGGATACTTCAAAATGTTGCTGAAGGAGTTTTACAGAAGAGTCATTCTGACAGAAGAAGCAGCACTCGCCTTTTCAAGAGAACACAATCTCTTGGATACAGTTCAGCAGATCCATGCCATAAATGTGGTTCTGTTATGCAGGGAAAAAGTAAGCGTAACAGAGAAGAATTCAATCCTGTGTTACGTTGCCCTCGAAAGGTGTGTCAAACTACACGGTCGGTTCGTACAGGAAATAATTTTTTTTCCCAATATACGGACATGAACAACAAATTGCACTGCAACCTGAGCCTGTGTGAAATATAAGAATTAATATTTCTTTGTATTGGATATACCAATGTCCACAGTAATGACTCTTGCAGGAAAATCTGCCAATACTGTAACAGACTGGTTCAACATGTGCCAAGAGGTGTGTACAGCCACAGTTTCTCATAAACAACTAAGAAAGATGGTCGGGACAACAGATAACCCCATCCAAATTGATGAGGCAAGATTTGGTGGTTGACAGAATTACAACTGAGGAAGGATACTGAATGGAGACAACACTCCTCTCTCCAAGGACAGTGATGCAGAACAAGAAAACAACAGAAACCATGGGCATAGAATTGATGGGCCTCGGGTTTTTGGCATGACCTCAACACTCTAATCCCTATTATTGAAAGGGAATGTGCATATGGTTTGATGATTCATTCAGATGAGTGGCCTGCTTATAGCAACCTAAATGCCACTGGGTACCAGCATTCTACAGTGAACCACCTACAACATTATGTGGATCCAGTAATGATTCTGAAGAGAATGCGAGGTGTTGTTTGTCAGCTGTTCCAGTCTTATCTTGATCATTTTTGCTGGGAGGTGATAAGAAATAATTACAATGATCTATTTGTGTCATTCTTAGAAGATGTACGAAGTGTGTATCGCTAGAATAAATGTATGGAAATAGATGATAACATTACCTTTCTTCCTTTAATATGAATGTAATCAGAAATTCAATTAGCTATCTAAGTCATTCCTAGGATATGTACAAAGTATGTGCTTAATTGCTAAAGTAAATGTATAGAAATGTGTGATATCCATGAGGGATGGATAATTCAGCGGTAGACCTCACACTAGTATTAACAGGAGGTAGATCTCATGCTATAGTGTGGGAAACCTCACACTATAGCATCATTCTAGCATTCTCTGAGATGGGAAGTTCATGACTTTAAATCAAACTGAATCATAATCTCATGGGTTATTTCTGCATATATTATACTCAGGCACCTCCTGCTGTCATACGTGCCACCTGCTACTCAAACAAATGTTGATTGTCCTGTTACTATTCCTCCATCTTAAGAGTAAATAGGTCTACTTCTCCTCTACACTTGCAGTACTTTATTGGTTTGCAGTAATTTACCCAGACAGAGACCAATGATGGTACCTACATGTAGTGGTCCTGCAAGATCAACAGCAAAGCTACCCAGCCTTTTTTTTTTTTTTTTATATATCTTCTAAGGCATGAGCTAGTGAAGCATTCTTGTCAACACAATGCAGTTCAGGATGTATCTAGTCTGTCATGTTCCATGATGCGTCACTGATACAAAGGAATGTGGATGTGGCACCATAAGCCAAATCCTAGCTAGCGCCATAGTGCTCGCCTTCTTAGTAAATCTATTATATTAGGTTACCTTAAAATAGATAATAAGATGGAGGACTATTAACATATGTAATTTACGAAAGTTAACCAATTACAGGAAATTTGCAAGCCAGCGGCGGAGGAAATACACAACCGAAGCCTCCTGCCCTCAGAGGTCAGAAGGCACGAAAACAAGATGACACTAAGAAGTAGTATCCTCGTTATTGTACTTATCCTGTCCCATTTCTTTAGTTAGGTAATGATTTAAATTTTATAAGCTTTCTTCACGCACAAATAAAGAAGTAGAGTGTGTGGAGCTGGGCAATTAGTGATAGAATAGGCTTATGTATGCACACAACGGCACCCGTCCTTGGCACTGATGTCGTGCAGTCATGGTATAGGTTAAGATGTGCAGGCACTGGCCTCTCTCTGACTACTGTGCTTGTACTCTGTTTACACCCAACTTCATTGTAAGTCGGTAATCATCTGTAAATAATGTAAATTAAATAACTTTTGCACATAACCACTTTCACTATACAAGTGAAGTTAAGAAAACTTAATACAAGCCAAAATATCACCCTTGCCATTGGATTGCAGGAACTGTTTTAATTACGGGCGAGATTCGATACATCAACTCAAATACAAATGCTAATCCATGACAAGTATTTGTAATTTAAGTATGGACAGATTGAAAAGTCCACCACTGAAGCAAATTTTGATCTCTACTCCAGGATTGGTGGGTGGAATTTCATGAAGTATGGCTACATGGTACAAGGAAAACAAAGCTGGATCAAGTTCACATCCTTGTTTTAACTTATTCATGATTGGTAACTCTTCACATATATACAGTATATTGTTATTGTATAACACTTGCCCTATCATGCCAATGTGTAGTGCTTGCATTAGTGACAAAATCATCAAGGCAGCTAAACTATCTTAGGACCATCCACATAACAGCATATGGCACAGTATCAATGGCCTTTTCTTCTTCATAGAAGACAATTAAGAAATGTTTCTATTGTTCTCTGCACATTTCCTACAACAGCCTTGTGCAGAATGTCATGCCAACTGTATATCTAGAGAATTTGAACCCACACTAAGATTCAGGCAAAATTTCCTTGGAGATGATTGGAGATGCCTGAGCAGAATCCTGGCAAGAACATTCCCTGTGATGGAGAGGAGGGTACGAGGCAACAATTTCCACACATGAAGTGATTTCTTTAAAAGACTGTGATGATGAGAGCATTCTTTAGGTCAGCAGGTATGTTTTGGGGTTCCCACATTTTCAGGATGAGGTTGTATTGTTTTTAACCTTTTCAATACGAGTCAAATACTCGCGGGCAGCATCAGCTGCCTCAGGTACAATGATTCAATGATGCACCACAATACTTGCATTTATCAAATATAAGATTACAGATGTATTACTCAACTTTTTTTCACCCTGAATAATAATAACCACAATAAAAATGATCAAGCCACAACTACAAAATAAATATAATCAAGATGCTGACACAGGCATCCTCATTTACCCACTTGCGCCTTATGACGCCTATGTAGGCATCATCATATGGAAGAGGTCAATGTCTGGCATCCATTTTGGATCAGTTCTTCAGGGATGTTTAGGCCTGGTGGCTTCCTTAGTTGTATCTTTGTGATGACATTATTAAAATCACACAAAGACAATACCAACACACAAAAAAGTAAATTTCTTGAACTCCTACGTATTTGAACAAGGTAAGTTTGAACTAGGAACTTGGTAAGAATAGGCCTGGCCACAGAAATAAACTGCCTCAGATGAAATCATTACACTGATAGAGGGGGTACATGATTGAGATTCAAACTGATGCATGACTATGAGGACATTCCATATACCTGTACAAGGTTTTTCAAGAGGAACACAAATAATCTACGAGGGCACTCGCTGAAACTTGATAAACCGGACCACTGGAGGACAACGCTCAAAGGAAATTGGTTTACCGTCTGGATTATTGACAACTGGAATGCACTCCCTGAGAGTGTAGTTACTGCGCTGATGATCGCCACATTCAAGGACCGTTACCGATAGACATGCCAATATTTTAAGACCTTAATGTACTGCCTGACAAGTCTTTAGAGTTGGGGATCAATAAAAGAAGTTCCTTCTTATTTCCCCACCACTTGTCCATAGGTGAGTGACACTGAACACCTCATTGTACACTGCCCCACCCTAGCCATAGGCACACAATATGATTCTTCTTCCTTGTGTGACTTATGGACCAATTGAGTGATTGTCAACATTTACCTGGGAGCCATGGATCTCCGACAAGAGAGGGTTGGGTAAATAGATTGATTATTTTTCATATTGTATTGATCAAGTATCATTGCTGACACCCAGAAACTATTGTCACTGAACAGTCAAAACTGCCTATGATCCTTAGTGCATCTGATAATCTATGATAGTCAATTTGTAAGTTATTAGCAGTTGCTAACAAGTTTATCAAAAGAAATACAGCTGTTGCAATCAAAACATCATACCAATGAAGGCTCTGCCCTCACTTGGTGAAGATCTTGCCTACACGGGTAATGCTGCTGAGCCCCTGGTGAATCACACAGCCCATACAACAAAGGCAAATTTTTGCTAATGCACCCATTTTTCTTTGAAAGATTTTTTCTTTCTTCTTTCAATGAATCTGGCTTATTTCTATCAGGAATTCATTTCGTAAAGGAGTTGTGGGTAGGGTTAAAGACATGCAAAATGAAAAAATGTCCAACAAATCTATTCCATTTCAGTACTCAAGTAATTCAAATTAATAACTCCAAGTGACAACATGTGTATAGGTCATGTCTTACACAGGCATAACTATTTAATTGTCAGGGATATTACAGGCATAACAGTGGGATCCACTCTATACCACATTCCTAAGTTCCATACTGTCAAACTTCATGAGAAATCAACCCAAGTGAGATCACTCACATACAATATCTATATCCAGATCACAACCCTGCATTAAAACAGTACCAAGAATTTGAAAACCAAGTACCAACACAACACACTTGTTCAACTGTTCCTCAAATAAAAATAAAAATAATAAGGTCTGGGTTAAGTGAAGTTAAGATAGCATAGGTTATATTAAATTAGGTAGGGTTAGATTAGGGAACTCATTCCATAATGTCCATTACATGGGAACAGAAAAGGAATTTTTTTTAGAAGTGCACACCTACATAATATAGCAATAAAAAATTAATTATTAATTTTGTAAATTAAATACATCAATATAATATGTGATTTTCTTGGCAGAAATCAATAACAAAAAAGTTGCTAAAGCCAATTTATTAACGAACGAAGTCACGGAGGTTGATTGATATGCCAAGGTCAAAGAAATGAAAGGATGATAAATTCGCCTATTCTAACCTAAGCTACATTACCTAACCTAACCTATATTTAGTAATTTGGTACCTCAAATTCCAAAGATCATCCAGGCCATCATAGTCATCATGGATGCTGACAGCCCGATTATTGTACCCCGGGCAATTAACTGACGACAGCAGAACCCTGTGTTCTCTCAAATAGTCCAAGAAAGTCCTACTGTCCTTGTAACAGCATTAATTAATGTCACCTGGAGTTGGAGAACACCCAGTCCATCACATGAATGCCATTGTCTGACAGTGATTGGACTTGACAGACAATAACATGGCGCCTAGACTGTACTGTATATCAGATTTGTTCGTTAGTATATTTGCTTGTAGCAAGGTTTTTTGTTTATTTTCACCATGAAAATCAAATATTTAATATTATGTTCATGTATTATTAAAAAAATATTTCATTTTCCAATGCAATATCACATAGGTATGCACAACTAAAATAATACCCAGAAAAACAAGTCCCCAAAACAGCAATCGCAATCATCCCAATGGCCAGACAAGACACCAAATGCCCAAGATGCAACTATTCCATGGAAGAGCACTTAGTACTACACTACACTTCACTCACTCCAGAGGGCAACAAAATCTCTTCACTGAATGATTATGAGTTGAACCAGTGGCCGTAGCCGGTTTCCTAGGGGCTGCGGGTCGGAACCGGAGCAACAGATTGATCGATTGATTGATAGATCGAGCACCGTCATTCACAAGCCCATAATTACTATAAAGCAGCTCTATTTAATTGTTTCAGGAGCTGGACAAAAGTGCATTTTATACAAATATTAAACATTAATGACAGACGACACCTATCGAAATTCTTTTTTATCCAGTAGACTTAGCGACATTAAGTAACGCTACAAGTTTTTTAGCAGTTCCAATTTTAGAATATTACATTGGTTGCTCTAATACTCATTAACTATAACTGTACATCTAGTCCATACAAGCTTTGGAATAACTGGACGGTGTTCCCAACAAAATAACCTTCATATACGTGTAATACGCCTTGTTTACACTAATTTTTGTTCCTTGTGGATCATCACATCGAATCTGTCGTTCAATGAAACTGGGTACGGTAAACTAGCTTAGTTTTTGTCAGTTTTACATACTATTAACGTAAATTACACTAAAATCCGTATATATGTTACAAGACATTACACAGTGCCCTCTAACCCGTATTAACTTAATCCCATATATAAAGTCTGAACCTACTTACTTCATACAGCATCTCCTGCTTTCATTGGTCCATCAGCTGATTCTGCACGCGATCCGCACTGCGCATAGATACGGTCCTAGATGAATAATACGAATTAATCTTTTTCTATTATTCGTTGTTTTACTACAGTTATCATACTAATATACTCATAATTTAATAATTGGTTATATACGTTGGTACATCATGAAATATCTATCTGATTTAGCGTATCCGTGAAAATCCTTCAAAAAAACAGTCAATATAACTGTATTCATAGTTTAGATACAATGTTTTCTTTGTCGCACGTAAATTATATTAATAGGAAAATTGACAGCATTCTTTCAAGAGTTACTCTTATAACGAAAATGTCTTCTTTATATAGCATAATATAACAATTAGTAACCCTGTTGACTTTTAGTAAACAATTCTTTATACTCGTTTGTGTGTGTTGCCAGGTTGGTGGTTTTCTTCCTATGTGAATTTGAAGTATTGTCTGTTTGTTTGATTTATCTTGCAATCACAAACACAAATATGAAAACACATTGTGTAAAATTGCGAGGATGCCACTAAAAGCATTTTATACTTATTGCCACTGTGGTCCTTTTAAAAACAAAGAATCCAGATATGTTTAAAGAAGAAATAATATAACTAAGAACAGAAAATGTAATCAAGTACTCATAATAAAAATCATTGACATCACTTATTATGAAGATAAAGAAAAATGTGTATAAAGCTAGGATCAAAACATGTATAGTAAGCTCTTACATACAATAACCTTTGACATTTCTCATTATGAAAGGAAGAAAACCTATTGACAATCTTATGTTATAGTCATAATAATTATAACAAAATTAAAACCACTAATAGTATGATACAATAATGATATTTATACATGAGTAGTAGGCTACTGATACTGACAACTTTACATAAGAAGAAACTAGTACAAGCAAAAACTGATTAGTACTACAATAGTTCCAATCACACACGGAAAAACACATATAGTACAGTAAGCATGAGAAGAGAAAAAAACAAGCATTAGAAGTAACACCATTATATATAAGAAACTTGATTATGAATAAAAGACTCCCTATTTCTGGCTAACAACTGAGAACTGAGAGATTTTTAACCTGACCTTAAATCCTCTCTTTGTTGGTAAGACTAATGTTTGAAGAGAGGTTATTCAATGGTATAATACTAGTGTGATTAAAGCTGTTTTTCATAGAAGTCAGTGTCTGTGTGGTTTGAATGTGGTACGGATATGGGTGTACAGTTGGCACCCCGACACGGGGTCAAAGGTCACCGTCTAGAAGGAGGGTGAATGGGCGTTGGCTGGTGTGCGACCCCAGTGCGTATGTGAAGGTGCGAGTGATCGAGGCGCAGTAAAAGAAAAATGGAGATAGTATTTAGCTATCGTAGGATAAGGTGGCGATACGAGTGAAAGAGAAACTAGAGACGAGTGTCGCATTACACGAAGAAGAACCAGGAACTAACGCGTACAAGGTAAATGATACGTCGCTCCGTTATTAGAAGCTATCTAGGCATGGGCGAAACGACTGTCATGAAGGAACCGTTCAAAATGAGCAACATTAACCGGTATCACAGACGTCGCGAGCTATATTGTCCTTAACCTAGAAAGCGTTGCTATGGCCATCTATATAGAAATAAACGATAATTACAGCGAGTAACAAAAAAAAAAAAAAAAATCCTTGTTTCTGGCAACTAACCATTATTTTCTGATTCAGTATGTTTCAAATCGTTGGAAAATAACTGTGATTTTAAAATTTGGGTTTGTTGTCAGTAGATCTATTTTGTTGGAATAATATTATTATGTTTAACTCTATATAGACATCTGAGACAGATCTGTAAACTCTTCAAAATTTACTAAATATTTACCGAAACAAGTACTTAAATGACAATATTGTCAAATCTGTAACGTTTGGAGGAGTTTATATCACGAATTGGCAACTCCTACTGCAGAAAAACAGAACTTCAATGAAAAATATAAGTCAGTGCGTCAGTAGATGTGGAAAGCGGTGCCTCGTACAATTGAGGACAAAGACTTCTTAGCGAAATTTAATGACCAGAAGTGGGAGGTAGAGTGGTACCTGAAAAAGTCTCACCTCTATTGAAGAACAAAGTCGATTGCTACGAACAAACTCTCGGAGAGGTGGTAAGAGATGACTTTGATGTTGAAGTAGAGAGGTGGATTCGTGAAGGAATTTTGAGTCCCTGGGAGGAGCCGGTGGAGGATGGACTCTTGCCTCTGATGGCAGTAGTGCAGCCAACCAAGAACAAAGTATGACCGGTGTTGGATTTCCGAGAGCTGAACCAGTTCGTGAGGTGTCATGCTGGCGATGATTTTGCAGACGTATGTAACGAGACCCTACCCAAATGGCGTCAAATGAGGGGGGACGTCCACAATTGTAGATCTACGGGTGGCTTACCTACAAATTCACGTGGCGAAGAAACTATGGAAATACCAACTAATAAAATATAAAGGTACGGACTCCTACCTCGATGACATATTGGTGGATGGTATTGTTGTACCAGCGTCGGACATAGCGCAACACTTAGCTCGGTTCGGATTGGTCTCGAAAGAGCTGGAACCGATAGAAGGAGGAACGTTGTTGGGACTCCGACTAGAGAGAGACGGAAGCAGAAACTTGACGTTCAGGAGAGGCAACAAGATACCGAATGTAAAGGATGAGATGAGTAGACGAGAGCTCTTCTTGCTGTGTGGCAATTTGGTTGGTCACTACCCGATCGCAGGTTGGCTCCGTGTAACATGCAATTATATTAAGAGGCTGTCAGGGTCGACGGGTTGGGGAAAGAAGGTTGATTAGGGCACTCTCACGACGGGTGAGACGCGAGGATCTAGTGAGAGAAAAGTGGAGTGCACCACAACAGAGCATGGGAGTAATATGGTGTGATGCTAGCAGTATAGCAACCGGCGTAGTCTTGGAGATAGGAGGTGTGATAGTCGAAGATGGGAAATGGCAGCGAAAAAAGGGTGACTACCATCACATTAACGTGTAGGAGTTGAATGCGGTTGTAAAAGGAGTCAATTTGGCGCCGAAGTGGGAGCTACGTGAGATTGAATTCAAGACAGACTCAGCCACAGTGGCAAGATGGATGAACTCAATGTTGACTGCTGTGAAGAGAATACACACTAAAGGGTCAGCAGAGGTCATTGTGAAACGGCGCCTTCGTATCCTGAGGGAGTTAATAGACGAGTTCAGCGTGAAAGTGAGCGTAACCCAAGTGCCGTCAGGAGTGAACAAAGCGGACGCGTTAACCAGGGTAAAGAAAAGTTGGCTGAGAGTGCAGGAAGAGGAAGAGAAGGTGGAAGTGTGCGCCGTAGGGTCCCTATGCGCGAAAGAGTTGCGTGGAACACATCACCTGGGTGTTGATAGGTCATTGTTCTTAGCAAGGAAAGTTAACCCGAATATAACTAGGGAAGAAGTTCGGCGGGCGGTGAGAGGATGTGTCCGGTGTCAATCGAAAAATCCCGCTCCTAGACCGCATGCAACAGGGGAACTCAACATAAAAGAGAACTGGAGGAGGTTGGCGGTCGACGTAACTCACTGTCGACGGGGCATATACTTATCTATGGTTGACTGTGGCCCAGGACGATTCGCCGTGTTCGCGGAAGCTGAAGATGGAGACGGGGGAGAAAATTGCACGGGTGATGAATGAGATATTTCTGGAACGGGATCCAATGGATGAATTCCTGATGGATAACAGCACCGCATTTCGGTCGAGAGCACTAAAAGAAATGCTGTACAAGTGGAGCACGAGGCGCTTCTTTAGGGCTGCGTACCGGCCGAGCGGAAACGGAACAGTAGAACGACACCATCGCACTATCAATTCTACCGCCGAGAGGGCGCTAATACCACCTATGGGGGCAGTCTTCTGGTATGATATGTTCCCTAGGTCAGGCCAAGACGAAGACTCGGTGCCTTAAGAAGCTTTATTTGAATATGAATGGCGGCATCCCAGGGTAGCGCCGCTGCCTTAGTACAGGTGGGGAAGAAGATATTGGTGAAGCCGAAGGATGGTAAGTGTACATCACAGTGGTCGAAGGGGAATGTGACGGAGGTAAATTCACGGAACAACATCTCTGTCGAGGGGGTGACGCGACATATACTGGATATTCTTTATTTGGTGGATGACGGAGGAAGAAACAAGGAAGAGAGTCACGACGAAGTAGTGGATGGGGGAGCGACACCTCGACGAACGCTGTGTGAGAGACGTCCTCTGAGATGGCTGCAGGACTATGCAGTAGGAGACGAAGACGACGAAAAATAGATTGATCTCGAGATCAAGGGTGTGTGTGGTTTGAGTGTGGTACGGGTAGGGGTGTACAGTTAGTAACCCGACACGGGGTCAAAGGGTCTAGAAGGAGGGTGAATGGGCATTGGTTGGTGTGCGTCGCCAGTGCGTATATGAAGGTGTATGGGTTAAGGTGCGAGTGATCGAGGCGCAGTAAAAGAACAATGTAATTAGTATTTAGCTGTCGTAGGATTAGGGGGCGATACGAGTGAAAGAGAAACTAAAGACGAGTGTCGTATTAAACGAAGAAGAAGAATAACCAGGAACTAACGTGGACATAGTAAGTGATACGGCGCTCCGTTATAACAGTGATTTTGTAGCAGCCTGCATATGTTTAAGGTGCGGTTGTGTACAGCTGGCTGGAAATCATATCTTAGGTACTTTGGAGAATTTTTGTTGATGTTGTATATATGATTTAGTTTCAGTTGTTTAACGTGGTGATCATCAGGTGTAATGGTATGGTACCATTGTGTACATATTATAATTACATACAGCATTGTACAAGTATTATGTATTATACTTGGGGAGTGTTCAATTTTGTATGTGTTTTTCTATTGCATATGTGTCACAGATTTTATTGTTTTGTTATTGTCATTGTTACATTTCCGGGTGCCTTTTTGTAAGGAGAACCAAGACGAATCGTGTATGTTTCCCGCGCTAACTCAAAGCTTGGCGTCCCCAAACGGGCAGTCTTGATTTCGCCTCCAACGTGTGCGCACGCTTTGTCTGCAGTGTTTTGTAATTTACATATTTAATATAATCCACCGTGTTTCATTTGAGTCATCCTTTACATAAAATAGTGGCCGTGCGTTAAAACAATAATTTTTGTATAAACAATTCGTTTTTGTACATTTAAAGTGTTAAGAACAAACGCTACTTTTGAAATTTGAAGTGTTGTGAACTTTAGTTGGCCGGTATTTTCCTCGTGAGTGCGTGTGTTTTTCTTTCTCTTTTTCTCCACCCCCCCCCTTTTTTCAGACATGAATTTAATTATGGTGCCATTGGAACAATTCCTACCGGTGAAATTTGATATTTTTGTGTGAGATGGTGCTCAGGAATAGTATTCTATGGGAGCGCAAGTGATTTTGGGTGGTCCCATGTCGTCTTCAGCTTAGGATGTTGTTTTTGAACTTTTATTCCCACAATCGTCATCTGTGTTCATCAAAGGATCACCTATTGTTCCTGCGTGTGTCAGCTTTAATCTGGAGCCCGGATGGAGAAGGGTTATTGAACAGATTGTATCTACGCAAATCATCTCCGTGTCAGCCAGTTTTGTTCGCTACCTTTTCAGTGACTTTCGTTACCTTTTCAGTGACTATTTGCCATTAGTGTTCAAGCTTGTACATCTTTTGTTGGTTATACATGCATGTCATATTGTATTATTGTGTTTATAGTGTAATAATTGGACAATAGTTTATTTTTCTGGCCAGACGTGTTTTTTATGTAGACAGTGGCCGTGTTTGATTAATTATTTTTTGTATGATTACCCCTTGCGGTACAGTTTTCTTTTATTTGTGAGTCACGGAAATTTTGTATTATTGTTGACTTTTTTCTAGGCAAACGAGTTTCCAGTTCGTGAGGTGAATTGCTACGCGATTGCCATTATTTTTGTATGTCTTTATCTTTCATGCTATTAAGGAGTGGATTACGCTTACCTTGCCCCATTTAAAAATGTCTAAGCTCGAATTGTCATAATTTCTTATCCCTCAAAAATCCATCTGAAGCAATGGCTCATACATTCACTTTATTGCATCAGCATCCATCTATTGTTAAGTTTTTTGGTCAGGATCTCTGCTGATTTTATTCGCCAGTGCGAGATAGTATAGGGAGATAGATCGTCATTATGCAACTACAGGCCAATCAGTAAATAGACTCAGAGAACACATCGAAAGACATAATTTAATTCATGATACACAACATGGTTTCTCCAAGGGTAAGTCATGTGTAACTAATCTTCTATCCCTTTACACTAAACTATATGAGGCGTCAGATAACAATGATAATTACAATGTTATTTACCTTGACTTTAGCAAAGCGTCCGACAAGGTGCCACACCAGAGACTACTAAATGAAATCAAAGCCCATGGCATAGGAGGAAAAGTGTTAGAATGGATCAGAGCTTGGATTAGTAACAGAAAACAGCGGGTCACCATAAATGGAGTAAAATTTAGGTGGGGCAATGTTACTCGGTTTTGGGTCCCTTGTTGTTCATTATGTACATAAAGGACTTAGACGATGGGATAAATAGTGATGTTAGTAAGTTTGAGGACGACATTAAAATAGGACGCCTAATTAGGTCAGGAGACAAACCAGAATTTCTGCAGGATAATCTTAACAAATAGTTCACATGGTCGGTGAAATGGCAAATGAACTTCAATATCTCTTAATGTAGCGTGTTAAACGTAGGACTACACAACCCCGAAAATAGATACAGCTTAGATAACACACTCTTAGAGAAAACTAAGTGCGAGAGAGACTTGGGAGTTCTAGTGAGTGCGGACCTTAAAAACAGGAAACACCGCATTAGCACCAGGAATAAAGCTAACAGAGCATTAGATTTCATTGCTAGGACAGTAACGAATAGAAGTGCACAGGTAATTATCAAACTCTATCTAGCGATAGTTAGACCCATCCTTGACTATGCAGTACAGTTTTGGTCTCCGTCCTACAGAATGGACATCAATTCACTTGAATTAGTACAGAAAAGAATTACCAAAATGATACGTGGACTCAAAAATTTGCCTTACGAGGAGAGGCTTAGGCATCTTAACTTACACTCTCTGGAAAGACGCAGAGTGCGGGGTGATATAATAGAGGTGTTCAAGTGGATCAAAGGCTTTAACAAGGGTGATGCAAACAAGGTCATCATATTAAAACAACATGGCAGGACTGGCAGTAATGAATTTAAACTGTACAAATTCAGATTTAAGAAGAAAAAAAGCAAAAATTGGTTTATTATTAGGGTGGTAAACGAATGGAATAGACTTAGTTACCATATAGTAAGCGCTGAAACTATCAGTTGCTTCAAGAAACTGTTACACAACTTTATACATGGGGTGACAGGTGGTGATGGATATGGACCTGCCTTGTAAAGGCATTATTGTCTCTTGCAGTCTCCTTCATTCTTATGTTCTTATAGTGAATACAAATGTTTCGACTGGGCCTGTGAAAATATCATTCGTGAGGTCACAACTTGTATCTAATTCATTGGCAGCTAAGATGTCAACTTTGTGTCTTGACACCAAGGCTTTGAACTATAATTATTATATTTTTAGAGCCAATTTCCTAAAAATATTTTCTGATACACCTGTAGGTAATAATTTTCAATGGTATTTTAAGTTGGCTGATGTACTTACATCCCTATTGGGCACTCTTAACTATATGTGTCTTCAGGCCCAGGCCAGCAAGATAGCTGTCGAAGCCTTAGTCTCCCATTCAGAGTGGGTAAATAAAGATGCTATCACTTTAGATAGGTTCCGCCTTATTTTAGATTTTTTTATTGTATCATTTGTGCCTTTTGAGAGGAGAGCGGCATCTTCTCTTAGATATAAGACGAATGAGTCCCTATTATCTTTTGCAACAAGGCTTTCAATTAAACTAAGGGAAGTTCTGTCTGATTCTTTGTGTATTAGCAATGCACATCAACATACAAATGTTCCTAGTTCTCCTCCTCCACCCCCGCAGTCGTCAGTGTCTACTCAAAGTTCTCGTTCAGCTACATTTAGACCTCCTGTACTTAGATGTACCTATTGGAACAGGTCAGATCATTCAATCGCTTTTTGCTTTCGCCATAAGCGTCATGAGTACAAGTTAAGGCAGCCCCCTGTCGGTATGAATTATCTGATGCCTCTTTTAACGTGACGCATGACCTCTCTAAGTGTACAGCCTCAGGATAAACTTAGCTACTGTCATATTCATGGTCAATGTAAACATTCGACTGATCAATGTTTAAAGATTTTGAGACTTAGGGCTGAAACCTCTCATCAACCTAGACAACCTCAGTCCCATTTTCACCAGCACCCGTCTCATAAATCAAGGGATTGACCAGTAATGTTCGGTCTCAGATCATCCCTTTGGTGGCTGCTGAGTCTTCTCAATTACTCGCCTTCCAATTTCTTACGGAGAACACACCTATCTCAGTCACTGTAGATACTGGTGCAAATTGTAGTTTTATAGGTAGAAAGGCTTATTATGCTCTCCGGGATTTGTACAACCTTCCTTTATCTCCTTTTTGTAATAGTTTGTATTCTGTCTAAGGGTCTCCCTTGCCTATTCTTGGGTCTGTTCGCATTCCTTTACGGTTTTGCTCGCCTGCTACCATTTTCTATGTTACTTTTGTTGTTGTTTCTGGAATTGCTCTTATGTGTGCTTGCCTATTGGGCATTGATGTTTTTACAGCGCATGGGATAGATATATGTCCTAGGCGCTGTGTAGTGGCTTTCTATAATTCTGTTATTCCTGCAACGGATAGGCCAGCTTCTATTTGTAGCTCCACTTCTGTGCATGATCAGACCGTACAGTTGCCTTTAAAGGATTCTAATCGTTTTGACTCTGCTATTCATTCTTGTGCTGTTGTTGTTGAAGGAGAGCATCATGTTGGTCCTCCAAGTTCAGTTCGACTTCCGGTGTGCATTTCAGGTGCTCTAATTGGGTCTGACGTTTTATTTCACCCTGACTCTGTTCGTGTTTGTCGTCTGGTATAAGAAGGGACTCTTTCCACTATTCGTGAGGCTTATGTTACCACAGCTATGGTAACCAACGTCACGGGTGTTCCTATCAAGTTTTGGCTTTTCATGGTGGTTGATCCAATAAATATTTCAGATCATGTGGTTCATAGCATTGATCTTCAGCCAAGTGTTCGTCCTATTTACGTTCCCTCTAACAGGTTATCTCACGCTCTTCAGCTTATAGCACAGTCCTTGGTTGACGATTTGTTATGTGAAGGCGTTGTACAAGAGTGTCATTCAGCGTGAAACTCGCCGCTCCTTCTGGTGCCTAAGAAAGACGGATTCTTTCGTCCTGTTATTGATTATAGACGAGTTAATGAGGTCACTATTTGCCTGTATTAAGTGATATTCTTCAGTCCATTAGAACTGGTCATACGGTGTTCACCACCATAGAGTTGAAGGCGGGCTTTTGGCAGATTCCCATGGAGAAGTCTCGTAAGATCACGGCCTTCTCGACTCCCACTGGACATTATGAATGGCTTCGTTGCCCCATGGGGTTGCGGAATGCTCCCTTGACTTTCCAGCGCTTGGTTAACTCCATTTTTCATGGTCTAGTGGGGAATAGACTTTTACCAGGATGATTTAATTTTATTCTCCAAGGATGTGGAAAGCCATTTCCATAAGTTGCCCCTAGTCTTGCAACGTTTTGCTGAAGCTAAATTAAAACTCATTTTGCCCTTTTTTTTTTTTTTTTTTTTTTTTTTTATCTAACATCCAATTCCTAGGTCATGTTGTAGACAAACATGGTATTCATACCACAGATTATAAAGTCAAATCAGTTAGGGACTTCCCTACACCTAGTTCAGTTGAATGTGTACTTCCTTCCTTGGGCTGGCAGGATACTATTGTGCATTCATTAAGAAGTTTGCTTCAGTTGCATCTCCTCTTACATGTCTCTTCAAGAAGGATACGTCCTTCCAGTGGCGTAATGTTCACCAGGAAAGTTTTGATTCCTTGAAGCTTGCGCTTACTGAAATGCCTGTGTTGGCATTCCCAGATTATAGTCTTCCCTTTACTATTTGTACAGATGTTTCTGGCACAGGTATTGGAGTTGTACTTATGCAGCAAGTAGATGGATGTCGACCCCAAGTTATTGCATTTGCTAGTCGCATTCTTACCAAGCTTGAGTCTCGTTACTCTGTTACACATTTAGAGGCACTGGCAGTGGTGTGGGTTTTAAAGCATTTTCGAGATATAAGTTTTGGATATCCTGTTACAGTTTACACGGACCACAATGCTGTCACACAAATTTTCAAGGGCAAAAACCTTTCAGGCCGCCTAGCCAGATGGTTCCTTATAAATGAAAAAATTAACCCGACCCTTAAACATATTTCAGGACGTGCAAACAATATTGCTGGTGCACTTTCAGGTAATATACTTGCAGCAGCAGTTACAGTGATTGACAACTTCTGGACAAAACTTAGTGTGAGGACCCTGTTTGGTCTGTTGTCATTTATGCTTTGGAATCTGGCGATGATACCACCTTACCAGATTTATCTGTATCCCTGTCCCAATTTTCTCTACAGGACAGTGTTCTCATTCATAATGTGGAAGCGTTTCAGTAGGGTGTGGCGCAGTTAATGATCCCTGAGTCTCTAGTCCCTGTTGTTTTGTCCCTTGCTCATGATGCACCTCAGGCTGGTCACCCAGGTCGTGACAAAACTCTGGTTATGGCTCACAAGAAATATTAATGGCCTAAAATGCAACTGGGCATTAGCACTCATGTAGCCCAGTGTAGCTCTTGTGCCCAGAACAAAGGTTCTACGCACACTGCCCCTATCCTAGAGTACCCTACTGTTTCCCGTTCTTTTCAGACTATGGCTATAGACCTTTTACAATTGACTCGTAGTACTCAAGGTTCTGTGTATGTCCTTGTGTGTATGGACCACTTTAGTCATTTGTTATATTGGCTCCCTTACGTAGCATGTCTGCTGCAGTAGTTACCCATGCCTTAGTTTCACATGTTTTTTGTCCATACACTATTCCTTCAGTGCTCCGTAGTGACAGTGGGACTGCATTTAGGAATTATATATTAGCGACCATCTGTGAACATTACGGCATCATACAAACCTTTGTGACTGCTTACCATCCTGTGTCTGATGACTTAGTAGAGCGGACGAATAGGGAGATTTTAGATAGTCTCAGGCACGTTGCTAGTAGCCTTTATGAATCTTGGGAGGATTGGCTTTCTCGTGTCAGTGCTTGCATTAATAGCATATTAACATTTCCACAGGTAAGACGTCTCATTATGTCATCTATGGAGTGGAAAAACGGAGTTTTTCTATTTAAAACAACTCTCTGTTTTCGATCATTCAACCAATTACTAGTCCAACTTAATAGGCTACCACTTATTCCGTGTGAAGCTAATTTAGTAAGTAGTCTTTCGTGGGGGACGGTATCAAAAGCTTTTGCAAAGTCTAGATATATCAAATCTATATTGTTTCTTTTGTCATAATTCGAGATAACTGTGTTGTAGAATTCGAGTAAGTTAGTCACGCAAGAACGTTTCCGTCTGAAACCATGCTGGCTATCATTTATCAAACAGTTACTTTCTAAATGATGTTCGATAGCATCTCTGATGATAGTTTCCATAATTTTTCTTACGATTAAAATCAAACTTATAGGCCTGTAGTTATCTGGATTCTTTTTGTTACCTTTTTTGAATATGGGAGTAACGTTAGCTAGCTTCCATTCTCTTGAGACATCTCCGGATATGATGGATTTCTTGAAAATAATTTCTAATGGAACAACAATCACATTTTTCATTTCCTTTAAGATTCTTGGATGCCAACCGTCAGACCCTGGTGTTTTATTAACTTTGAGTTTATCTATACACCTTTTAATTTTTTCTTTTGTTATATTTACCGTAGTAAGTTTACCCTAGACTTTTCACAGGTTTCAGTTTGGAGTTCACTTTGAGGTGTTTCGTTTATGAATACTGAGCTAAAATAATTGATTAAAATATCATACATTCCTTCATTTGAATATTCATGTTGACCTTCAGCAGTTAACAGTGGACCAATGTGATTCCTAACAACCTTTTTATCTCTAATGTAACTATAGAATTCTTTGGGATTCTCTTTGGATTTAACAGCGATATTCATTTCGTATTGTCGTTTTCGTTTTTTTTTTATTGTCTTTTTTAAATCTCTCTATTAATACATAACTTTGATAGTCATTAGATGCACCCGAGCACTTATATTTCTTGTAAGCTTGTCTCTTTTTAGCAATACTTTTTTCAGTTTCTTTGTCAAGCCATTTTGGGCGAGCCTGATTTGGGGGACGTCTGTCCTTAAAAGGAACAACAGAATATTGCTAAAAGGTACCAAAACACACCAGAGACAGTCATGAGTAATACCAATTAGTACATGTATGACACATAAACAATATTATATATTTGCTAATACTACTAAAATGTTCGTAACACGTAGGCTATTGAGACCAAACCTTGAGCACCATCACAATAAGGAACATTGCATTATGCATCAGGAACAACAAAATATTGCTAAAAGGTACCAAAACAGTATGAGTACCAGATCAGTGTAGTACCATTAAAAATATACTACAGCTGTAGCAGCAAGTGTAGGACAATAAAGGGGGGGGGGTCCATCGCCGGGTAAGAGTAAATGTCAGTTACCACGGGATAGAAGGTAGCAGGCCATCAACAATATCAACATGTTGTTATAGTGAATGTTACATGGCAGCTAGGGTCACCTATCAATTAATTCCAAAATTTACCTGTACCTCAGGACGGAGTGGGCAATTACACACTGGTCCCGAGGCGGTTTGCTGGAGAGAACTGCTGCTTGGGGAGAACTGCTGCTTGGAGTTGTGTCCGGGAGAGAACTTGCGACTTGCAAGGTAAGACCACCCGCTTGCGTGGGATCGTTTTTTTTTTTTTTTTTTTTTTTTTTTGTGGGAGGGGAAGAATGCCTGTAAGAAAATGAAAAGATAGTAGTGTATAAGAGGGCTATTGCCACCGGGCGATTAAGCGAGCGATCAGGGGCTGTTGGTGGTCGTGGCTCGGGAGAAATGGACAGGGAACTCGGACGGCGGCGCCGACGGCCGGGATTAGAATCACCAAAAGTTCAGAAAATGGTAGGAGGCGTAGTAGTAGAGAAAGGTGGAAAAACGGAAAAATCTTTAGTGGGAGGTAAACTGAAATGAGAAGATGTAGTATAAGAGAAAGTTAGAAAGGAAGCGAATTTTAGTCGAAGAAAAAGTAAGTGTAGATGTTTGTGCGTGGGTCGTGGCTATGTTCGTGAGAGGTGTGTGTATGTATCTTACGGGAAGTGAGTAGAGTTCACTTCCCGCGTGTAGAGAGCGCGTTCCTGTTTAGCCCCAGGTTAGGCATGAGCTTTTCCTGCTTTTCCCCAGGTTGGGTTTGAGAGTCGGTAGAGTCGATCCAGTGGCGGTGCGAGGGGGGGCAGGCGGGCGGGTGTTGTATTATCTTTCTCCTTCCAAGCACAACTCTGAAAGCAGAGAATTACGTGACTGGAAATTGTGTGTAAATGTCAGAAGTGTAAACCCGCTCGCCAGCGTCAGCGAAGAGGCCAGCGCGTGGGTGCGGGCCGGTCGGATAGAGAGGCTCCCCAATTCCTCTCTGTCGACCAGCCGGCGATCAGATAAGGGTTCTGAATAAGAGTTGGGTTGGGCCTCTGCTAAGCCAGCGAGCAAGTGTGCGTGTGTCTCTTTTCTTCCAAGCACTACTCTGAAAACAGAGAATTACGTGACTTGGGAAATGTGTGTATTTGTCTTTGGTGTAAACCCGCCTGCCGACGTCAATGAAGAGGTCGGCCTGTGCCAGACCGGCAGCAGCAAAGGAGATATATCTCCTCGCCACCACCGGCCGGCGAAGATTGCTGGGCGCTTGTTGAGTGAGCTGGAGTGGAGAGACGTCCGACCTCTAGGAGCGCTGATCGTCTCGGCTAGGCGCCGTCCTTTTAAAGGAGGCTGGTGGGAACCCGGGGTGCTTTCCAGAGTTTCTGATTGGCTGCCGGCTGGCTGGCCTGGACGTCTTTGCGAACTACGCTTGCCAACTACAGCGAGTATAAAGGCCTAGCTCGAGTTGTGTGACGGCCAGTCTGGTTTTGACCAGCGGCGCGTCACCACACGCGGCCTGGAAACAACTCTTCAGTAATAGTAACTGTCGGGGATAAATCCCGACAGAGGCAATTTGTAGAGTAAATAAGCTATTATTACAAATTGATATAGACATCAATGGTTACGGCCTCAGTTAAATTGGTGAATTGATAGCTGTAGAATCAGGATTAGGATTCTAATACAACAATTAAGCATATCAAGCTGTGTGAAATCTATATTCTAGAATGCTTAAGTATACGAAAGACGCATAACAAATTATATAACTTTATGTTTTCCATTTATGTGAGGGAGTATAGCTTTGCAATATAATTAAATTTGTAATCTTGGTCAAATCATTGTTATATGTCTATTATAATTAATACTGTATCTTGTAAATATTATATCACATACAAGGATGACCATTGTTTCGTAGAATGTATTTATATATAACATTATTTGCATACTCTGTACAAAGCATTAATGTATTCATCGGGTATTACTTATGTCATGGCGGGCGGGAAATAAAATAGCAAGGATAAGGCTGCATTGGATGCCCAACCACGTGGGCGTGCGAGGCAATGAGTCCGCCGACGTTGCTGCAAGAAGGGCCGCTGGCGCCCCCCACGTGATCAGGCACGTGCCACCTAGTCTGTCGTACGTGGAGGCGCGAGCCAGGCGTGCCGCAGCCCACCGTGCCCACCAGACTCGCCGGCAGTTATAAGGAACAAAAAGACGAGCTACTTGGTACGCCACCACCACCGACTATCAGACGTTGAGCGCCTTCCATCAACAGCCCAGGGCGGACGGCGTACTGTTGCAGAGAGTTAGGCTGGGCTACTGCACCAGGGAGAAGCTGTACGACGGCCTCCAGGGGCAACAGTGCGATCACTGCGGAAGGCACAGCCGCAACCCGCTGCAGCACTACCTACTGTCCTGCCCGGCCACGGAGGCCCTCCGACCAGCGCCGCAGACCCCCGCCCACCCTGCAGAAGGCAGCTTTGTCAGCAGTCAGGCAACGAGAGCTGCCCTCCTTGTCCGCCACACCCCCATAGATGTGATGCTTGGGGTGCTCATGGCGGCGCCCCCTCCTCGCTGACCTCCCCACGCCCTCACCTTCTACCCACTATGGCACGACAACTCACCCACTGGCGGGCTGTTGCCCGCATTGTATGTTAATGTATGTGATTTAGATCAATTACAGCAATGGTCTGAAAAGTGGCTAATGAAATTTAACACAAGTAAATGCAAGGTAATGCACATACGTAAAAATAACAGTAAGTACGATTACAAGTTATTTGGAAATTCGTACAAAAGTGGATAGTGAAAAAGATCTCGGCGTAATTATCAGTAACGACCTCAAATCATCCAAGCAGTGTATTTCAGCCTCTGAGAAAGCAAATAAGATTCTGGGACTGATTGCGCGATCTTTTGATTTCAAAAGTCCATCACTCATTAACAAGCTATATAAATCGTTAGTTCGTCCACATTTGGAATATGCTGTTTCCGTATGGTCACCGAATCTCATTAAAGACATTGACAGACTGGAAAAAGTACAACGGCGAGCCACAAAACTGATTCCAAATATCAAAAATAAATCATACGAAAATCGACTAAAACACATGAATCTGTTTTCCCTAAAAAAGCGTAGACTCAGAGGTGACTTGATACAGGTCTTTAAGATTTTAAAGGGAATTGACAACATCAAAAGTGACAATATTTTCACATTGAATGAGAATCAGACAAGAAACAATGGTCTCAAACTGTCCGGAAATAGATTCAATTTGGAAGTAGGTAGAAACAACTTTGCCAACCGTGTAGTTAATGAATGGAATAAACTTCTTGCACAGGTAGTGCAATGTAGTTCAGTTCGAAGCTTTAAGAATCATTTAGATAAATACCTAAGTAAGATGCTGTAATGATTATAATTTATCTTATATTATTTGTTTTTGTTTTATTATCATTTGTCTGTCTGATTTTCATTTATTATTAGTTATATGTCAATTTATTATTAATTACTATTTACCTGTTTGTTTATTATTTAACTATAACTATGCATTCATTCATGTATTTTATTTGTTATTTACATTATTATAGTTTTTATTTATTATTTTATTATTAATATGATTTTCTTTTCGCATCCGACCTAGATATGGATCAAAAGGTCTCCTATCGGCATGCTCCGCCTTTGTAATCCTTTGTAATATATATGTACATATTTTATACAATAAACCTTTATTAACTTAACTATCAAATAATAAGTCCCAAAGAAATACGGAGTTTGTATCAATTCTTCCTTCTCCTAGAACGATACTCATATACCATGAAGTGGTAACTAACCTCATGTGTTCTGGTATGAAGGGCAACTAAGGAAGGAAATCAACGCAGTGGTCTTTGTCCTCCCCTTTATTCACCGAATCAGGCGAGAATGTGGCAAGCCTGAGGTCTAGAGGTGGAAGTCCTCGATCCGGTGTTAGGAGAGAGAAATGGTTGATCCTCGATCCGATACTAGGAGAGGGAAGGTCTTGGAGCTAGTCGGGTTATTGTTGTTGTTGGTGGAGAGGCTGTTCAGGTCCCGGTTTCTGACTAGTCCTCTGATTAGCCGCCTTCCTTTTGGCTATGGGCCAACTGCGAGCCCTGATGAGTACGTGTGCTTCCGCTCACGTTGGTGACGTTATCAGTCCCGGCTCGATCTGCATGGGAGACGGCTGTCTCGGACGTGGTCGGTGTTGGAGGATGGAGTACCGCCACTACAATAAGACCAGGCATGACTGATTACCCTTTCAAGGAATGTCGAGTTACCGATATATAATTTTCATTATTAATCCTTTTATTTACCACTTGGTGACTTCTCCGTCTAGAGTATTGATTCTGGTGTATTACCCATCTCTAATTCTTATATATGGGGATTATATGATATATGTATCGTGCAACATTTTCACTTCAGTTAAGGTGAAGTTGTACCTCCATAGACCCTTGGTAACGAGAGGTCAAAGGTCACCGGGCGTTCGGCGCCAAGTCGAACCTCTATAAGTGTATACGTCTCATATACATGTGAGTATATCAATAAGTCATATAACCCACTCACCTCCACTCACCCCCCACTCAACCGCCTGCACCACACTATCCCGACGGCCAGGCGCCAAAAGCTCGCTGAGCTAAGCGCATCCTCTCAAACTTGCCGACTCAACACTTCGTGCTCGTGTGACCGGCACTGCCAAGCACCAAACGACTACACACACACACACGAACACACGCGATCAATCTAGTAGCCACCCAGTACTGACATACGATATTACGTATACTGACGGTCCTCCCCTGGATATATAATTAACATGTATGGTAGTAGACATCAATACGTAATTAATGCAGTTGCCCCACCCATGTGGGACAACAGACTAACAAGAGATTATTAAGATCACGATTAAAGACAAATCAAGAACTTGTCCATTCGGCACTTCCGGAGAGGAAAACTCTCTGGCAGGACCCGGAGGAGCGTCGGTTCTTGTGACGTGCCCTAGTGTTAAGATTGTGTAGAACTGTGTATCTAAGTTTCAAAGAGTGTGACGAATAAAGAACAAAATTTAAAAGGTGTGTACCAAGTAACCCCTTTCTGGAGATGATGTAACGACCCCGTTACATCTTGTGTGTGCAAGTAACCCTCGGTGGAGATCATGTAACGATACCGTTACACTCATCCCGTTACATCTGGTGGCAGCGGTGGGATGAGGTGGCTGTTACGCGGGTCTGTGCGTAAGTGGTGTGAATCCTCTGGGGCGGATGAATTATGCTCGCATGTTATGGAAAGGGAGACAAAGCGAGTATCAGGGATGGTTTGAATGGGTAATGTATGGTTATTATTATGGAATATATTGGAATTAAGTGGAAGAAATTTATGTTACCCTGAGATTGTTGATTTTAGTAGTGTGGAATCGGTTGTGACGATTGCCCTGGATTGTGTAGTGTGAACTAAGTTCTTGTTCGTGGAGAGCGGTTCGTTCCGTGTGGGTGGTGTTCGTACTTGAATGTAGGTGGAGAAAATGGACGGTTTTGAAGGTACTGGTCACTTCTTTATAGGACACCGTAGTCTCTTCGGAGAAGATGGGTTGCGGGTACACGCTGCCACCAGATGAGCTGAATCGAGTTGGCTTCGGCCGGGGAGCGGGGTGGGTTGGTTGGTTGGTTGGTTTTCGGGCCCCGGTACCCCGGTACCCACCCAGCCACCCAGCCGGCCAGCCACCCAGCCACCCCCGGCCACACCTCATCCCCCCAGCCAGCATTCCCGCTTATACACTCCAACCACCCAACCTACCTTACCGATCGCCACCTTTCGGCTGCTACAACTGCTACGTAAACAAGATCACCCCCCTGCCGGACATTGGCATACCACTCGATTCAGCTCACGGTATCAAGGTAACCATTATACCTTCAGATACCCACGTGCCCAACGCACGTAAACCTTACTCTATTCCATCTCTATATATATATATATATATATATATATATATATATATATATATATTAATAAAACATATATTAAAATTATAGATATTTGGTTTCTCTGTATTTATATACTTTATGTACACCTTTTTCTTTTGGTTGTCATACCTTTCTCATAATTTAACCAGTAGCTCTTATAATTATATATTTAAACATTTAACATATTTTGCCTATTTTTAAAACAACATATATTTGTATATGCAATAACTTTTACTAGATTTAACTATTACATAATATCACATTCATATGCATTCTTCCAGTTAAGTAATTCTTGTTTAAACTATATACATTTATATATACAATAACCTTTAATTGCTTTCACTACGTATTACCCGTTTATATTTAGATAGAACTTATACATTTTTATCAATGTAACCTATTTTACTGCTGTAAACCCATTTTTATATATAACCAATACAATTTAAAAAAAATTTTTATGACAACCATAGTTAATTCTATTATAAGTATAATATCACAATATTTAACTCCTTACTATATCATATTATTTCCACATTTTATTATTATTATTATTATATATATATATATATATATTTTTATGATTTTACATATGTAATCCCGTTATACTGTATAACCGTTGACACCCTATACCCCCCCTCCCTTATCTAAGCATAACATATTACCCCTTAGTTACTGTATACCAAATATTTCTAATTTAACTATTTTAAACTAGACCACCAATCTCACCTAACTATTAAGTAATACATGCATCTTTAGTTAACCACTAACATGGCAACAGGAACGAGAACCAATTCAAAAAAGCGGTAGAAACCATCCTCTCTAAATCTCAAGAGGAAAACCCATCACGTAACTCAAAACTAGACAAAGACGAACCAGATCCTCACCAATTAAATCCACAGGTTGACATTACCACAAAGCCCTTAGACCATAACCGCTCACGTACCTCCGACCACGACGCCCCTAAGGCAGGTACCCCAACAATCCCTCTTTATGAGAATGATATCTTACCCTTTTTTAACCAACCCTCTCAAATAGACCCCTTTCACCCCTCACAACTACAACCACCCATTCCTCCCATCCAGCCAAATATGCAAACTACACCTCCTATAAGCCATAATCAGTTCAAACCCCATATCCCAACACACAATACCTCCCCTCACATTCAGCCACAGAACCAACCCTCTCAAATAGACCCCTTTCACCCCTCACAACTACAACCACCCATTCCTCCCATCCAGCCAAATATGCAAACTACACCTCCTATAAGCCATAATCAGTTCAACCCCCATATCCCAACACACAATACCCCCCTCCCATTCAGCCACAGTACCAACCACCACCTAACCTTCCTCCAAACCCACAATATTATCCTTACCCACAACCTCAACCAACAATAATTAACAACTATCAAACCATTACCCCCCTCACAGAAATCCCAACCTTTTCCCAAGATAGTGGATTATCCATTACAGACTTCTTGACAGTATGTGAAGAGTTGATACTAACCAGAACGTGATTGGGGAGTGTCATGAAATTTACCCCCAATCCCAGACCTCATATAAACCCAATAGTGTGAAGTGGAAATGCTTCTAAGCGTGTGCTAAACCAAAGTGAGGGGACGCGTTCTATGAGAGAGCCAGTCTCCCCTCAAGGCATAACTCCATCCTTCCCCCCATACCCATTCTATCCTCGATTCCACGCCCGGAGTCGACGCCCACACTACCACCGCCAGAACAAAGGCGAAGAAAATCACCAAGTGGCCCCAAGGCCACGATAAGTTATAACACAATGGTTAAATGGAATATCCAAACAAAACAGAATTATTGAAATGATTACATATTCACAAAGATACATGATACTTTGTGATGCCATTGTAGTTTTCAGGGTTCGATGAGTCCCTGCCGATCACAGGTATGTAGTTTTTCTGTTGCGGAACGTTGTATATAAGTTCACGGGAGCATACCGAAATTAATTCGGTGGGGCGGTCACCTATATTAAACTTACACCGTCAGCATTACGTATAAAAAGGGATGGGATATCTGTCGAAAGTTATAATATTCTCCACAGTAACAGTAAAGTGCTCAGTGGCAATAGCCCCCTGTAGTGCCACCGTGGCATCTACTATTTATTTAATGAATGGATGGGCGAGATGTATAGTACACCTTTATAAAACAGTGTTTGGTCAAGAACATCATTTATGAGGATGACACTATAATGGTTATTGGGAAATCCTACGTAAAGTCGGATTATTAGTAATCGCTGCCACCATCCCAGGTTCTCCCAAAATACATATAATTTGAATAAATTATGTTCTTGATCAAACAATATTTCATTCCATCCCCGCCCTTCCTTAAGGCATTTCGATGTTATGTTTGTATACTCCAGGTTGGGTAATTAAAGAAAATCTAAAAAAAAAAAAAAAAAAAAAATCATTCAGATAATTATTAAATTGTAATAAAAACAGAATAACATATGTAGTATGTTCACTATTACAATAGACATAGTTGAGTTAAACTATTAGAAATGAACTCAAATCAGTCCTAGATGATTGTCTTTGAAACGATGAGGTATTAGAGAGGTAGGGTGTTAGGGGTTACATAATTGAACGCCTATTATAATGACGTAGTAGAAGACACGTGAATTACGAACTAACCCTCTGGCCACCTGTTCAATGACTTCACCTACCTCTAACCTAACCTCATTACTAAAATATTTTACTTTATCTTTGGGAGAGAGCACTCTCGACCACAATCTCCCACTTCACAAATTTTACATCATTCATTATAAGAGATTGTTTCGATCACATGCTTTATAACCCCATGTTTGTTCGTGTTGTTTATGTAATAGTTTACACTCCCTCACCCCATTTTTCCTGTGTTAGGGAGGAGGGTTCTGGTTGAGCACTCTTTTTACTTAACTCATAATATTATATGAAAATGCATATTCAGATATGTTAATTAATTTCAGTATTCAAATATTTTGTGCAAAAAAAAAAAAAAAAAAAAAAAAAAAAAAAAAAAACCTGTTAGGGAGGAGGGTTCTGGTTGGGCACTTATAACCCTCGATGCCCCTGAGCGTTCGTATCTCTGGGTAAAACCCCGATTAACACATCAAGGTGCCTTTACCTCGTTTCTTGATGTAATACTTATGTATCATAAATCCACTAAATTATTCCCCTAATGGAATCCTGAACTGGAGGTTGGGAATTTTATACTTTCTCTTATATCTAAGGCTCCTTGTGTATGTGTACATACGAATACGTTCTAATGACACCACGGTGGAGTGAAGTAAAAGTGTCACAACGCCAAAGTTGTGACACACTGCGTAGTGCTTCCCATTTATTATTATTATTTTTTTTTTTTCGTCTCTTTTCAGCCCCTTCGGCTTTTACTTTTCCTTCGCTCTATGGAAGCGCTGGAAGTCAGCCTCCAGTAACTACTTCTTGGTACTTTTGTTTCCCCGTTTCCCCAACTACTGTTGGGAGAGGTTAGTGCTAATTGGTTACAGTGCCTTATTGAGTCTAAGTAACTTCTATTTTAGTCAGGAATCTCCCCCCACCTCGCCTTCCAAGATGTCTTCGTAGGCCTATGATCAAAGTCATCACAGGTGCCATAATGTTAAAATTGAAATGTCTCGACTTCACAATTAGTTTGAACTAATTCACCATATATTTTTGTACACTTGTACATTGTGATTATAATTGATGTTTTTTTTTTTTACCTATTGTGGTATTTATTTGCTTTTTGGTTGAGAATCCCGTTCCTGTGGTTGCTTCTGAGTCAGTCCTTAATTAATCCTCCTTGGAACACACACAACACAGTAAGTCCCTAAGCTAATTTCCCTATCCCCTAGCTTCTAGTACTATCCCCTCCCTTCCTTGGTGGGTCTACCTCCCTTACACTCACATTGACACCTCCACACACCAACGGTCCTTGCTTGGTAATGCCGACCCACGCCAACATGCAGGCATTCCTCCCTCTGGGGTTACCAACGTTCGCACCCTTTGGCCCTCCCATCCCCCACACACACCGGGGGTGCCAACCGCCCATCTCCGTCCGCGCCACATTCACACCACACCTATGTATTACCATTTTATCTTATTCTCATTGTCTTGGTTGGAGGGTCCGCTGCGATACATACCCCACACCTGCGCGCATGCCACTTTTCGTCTAGGCTAGTTTTAATTAGGCTAGTTAGGACCATGTATCCCTTTCTCGTAACTAGTTACTACCTCAACTTTTGCCCAGACGTTGCGACGCATTCCTCTCGCAATTTAACGATTGGAAAAATGCCCGCCAAAAAACAGCGTACTATGCCCATCCTTAGTGTCACTAGCATCACGTCGCGCCAGTAGGCACACAACGCTCCCACAGAACACGTCCTCTGAGGACCTCGCAACCTCGCCAGTGAACAAACCACCACGAACATGAATAAAATATTCCCGTCGTTGGCCATCGCCAATCGCGTTGCACTGACTCGTGTTTAGCGTGTCCCGGAAACTTACAGAAACAAGAAAATGCGCTTCGTGACGTACCCCGAATTCAGAATCTACGCGTTCAGTCGGGGGTCATTGCCAACCCCATTCCAGTGACTCAATACGTTGAACTTACGTGCTCAGGAAAACTGACTTCTAGAGCGTGATCTAAGCCCGAAGAGATCGACGAAATTGGGGAAATTAAACCCTTGACCTCGAGTCCCCTCCCCCACACGAGTTCGGTGCCATTGATGAGGGACGGGCTTGGGTCCCCGCTGCCCCGACACAGACGAACAAATAGACACACATCGAGAACATCCTGTTCGCCCAAGGGCATTCACTCATTTGAAGACGCTTCCAATTAGTGCACCATTACAGGAGAGAACAAAGGAACCCGTAACGGGGTATTATATTATTTTAGCTAGGTCTTAAAGCGCGCAGGGCTAGCCAAGTAGGATGTCTCCAACCATATAAGTATGTTGTATCTTGCCCAGTTAGTTGATAAGTGAATCATTGTGAAATACATTCATGTTATAGTATACGTTTATTGAAGACAAAACTTGTTGAATATCTATTGCATGTTTCTGATTGTGGAGACATCTTAATCATAATAAAATCAATGTGGTCAGTTCTGTTTAATTGGCCTAGGACTGATTTACGAGCTGTCACTAGTACTCCTCCTCTCTTTGAGAAACATTTCTCTGGTCCTTCGAAATTATACGCTCGGCTTGAAGGGAACGTGCGTGGTCCCGGCCGGCGTCCCAAATTTCCTAGACTTTGGCTTCCAACTGCAGCTATCCCCCTTCACCAATTTCCCAGTGTATGAGAATTCTCATGCCCCTCAACCACCCCCTTCTTCCACTGTCCAGGGATTTCGGAATAGAAATTTTACCCATAATGCCTAGCAATCTCGTTTATAGAATATTCTAGAAAAATGCAAATAAACGAAAATAATAATTCCTGACTCTACACCCCTTTTATACACGACAATAATTTCATTTCCTATAGAGGTTTCTTTCCCTCCCACCAAAACCAATCCTGCACGAGCGGGTGGTCTGTTCTAGGTAGCCCTGGGTCCAATCCCCCTCTGTAACCGGAACGAGCACGTAGAGGGTGAGTGGCATTGCATCTCACAGTATCCCCTTCCTAAGCAACCCTCAGCTTCCTATAAGCACATCCTCCCCTATGATGCCCTATGAAAAGTGTATTACATTTGACGATTTCACCAATAACTCCGGAAGCCCTCACAAAATGTGACCTCAGGGGAATTAAACTATATCGGTAGAACGAGAATCAAGACCCCATTGAAGTAGATGCCCAAATTCAGACAGCACGTGCTTATTTAACACGACTGCGGCACCATAGAGAATGTAAGATACCTTAATTTTATAATGACAAAAGTATACCAGGTTAAGAGAACAGTTCATGGTACAAATATTAAGATCTGTAGTGATATGGTTCTGACAAGCCAGGGAAATGAAACTCACAGTAACACTTAACACTAAGGTTTAATGGTTAATAGGGTTGGAGGGTTCAGACGATGTCTCGTTTGGAGAAAGTCCAGAGTGAAGGCCTCATCAAGCGTCGTGGCTGTGGGGGAAGAGCCACAGGAGGGAATGAGGCGACTTGCTGGAGCGAACTGGTCCCGAGGCGGCTTGCTGGAGTGAACTGGTCCCGAGGCAGCTTGCTGGAGAGGACTGGTCCCGAGGCGGCTTGCTGGAGAGAACTGGTCCCGAGGGAGGCTTGCTGGAGAGAACTGCTGCTTGGAGTGGAGAGCTGCTTGAAGAGGAGTACTGCTTGGAGCAGAGAGCTGCTTGAAGATGTCCTGTCCTGGAGTGAACTAAACTGCTCGTCTGCCGGCTTGGTCCCCCTGCTTATAAAGGAAGCTGGTGCGGAACCAGGCGAACTTTCCGGGTTCCAGATTGGTTCGTTTAGTTTTGGTGTGGACGTCTTTGCTAACTATGCTTGCCAACTATAGCTAGCGGTACATAGGCCTAGGTCGAGTCGTATGCCGACCGGTCTCCGGCGAGTTTTCCGAGCTCCTGATTGGTCAGTTGCCTTGCGCTAAGACATCCTTGCTGACTACGCTTGCCAGGGGTCATATAAAAGCCTAGGTCGGGATGCGTCACGGTCAGGATAACTGAGCTAAGCCAGAGCCTTGTGATAGCTCTGGGACGGGTGGGTACTCATATCCACTCTGATACCTGGCTATAACAGGCGGCTGGACTGCTGGAATCCTTCAGGCTCACCAGCGCTCTCCTTGAGAAGGGTAGGGACTCTTCACACCCAGAGTTCAAGCCCCCACCACCATGGCTGTCGATACCTGCAACCTTCGTTGTCGCAAAGCTTCCCAGTAAGAAGTTATGTGACCAGGGATGAGTACGAGCGCAGGCCCTACAAGGCAACCGCGCACTGTCGGAACCTGGAATGGCGGTCTATTCTACGGATGGCTCCGTAGACCCCAACAGGCCCCGTAGTGCGGGGGCTGCCTTCGTGACGGATGGTTTGACCTTCGGCAGGAGAGTATCTGATCATGCGTCCACTCTCCAAGCTGAGGCCATAGCGGTCCAAGGAGCGTTAGAGCATGCTCTAATATCTCGAGCTGGTCCTGTGGTAATCCACACGGATTCACAGTCTCTGCTAGGCAGCTTAGAATCGACACAGCCCAGCGACAATGTACGCCTACTGACCTCCATCCTAGCACTTCTGCTGAAGCTGCATCAGCAAGGCAGGAGTGTTACGCTCAACTGGGTGCCAAGCCACGTAGGTGTCCCAGGTAACGAGCTAGCCGACGCCGCAGCAGAAGCGGCGCGCCAAAGACCCGAAGTCGATGTTGTCGTCCCTCTCAGCAGAAATCAGTTGCGCCTACGCACCAGGGCTCTTAATCAGGTACAACGGTTCCTTCAGCACAGACTGGAGGCAGAGGTGTCAGAGAGGGCGAGGTGGTACAGGGCAGTCACAGACTATGAGCCCCTTGTACTTCCTCGCTCCACACCTAGAAAAGTGGAAACTCTGCTCTTCCGTCTGCGGCTGGAGGACCGTTGTTTCTGGGAAATCAAGAGAGATTCGACACCTGAAGACAGAAGATGCCACCCAGAAGCTACCCTCAAGCACTACCTCCAGCATTGCCCCGCAACTGCTTTTCTGAGGAGAGGGCCTCCGACAACATCTGAGGGTCTTGTGCGTCGCCTATGCCGCCACCTAAGCGATTACGAACTGCGTCGGCTGGTGGAGTGTCAGCCCACCCCCTTTAATTATTTCATGTTATTGCACTTGTACTCCTTTTATGTCAGGAAGGGTGAATTCACCGAGATGTGCGTGCGTATTTCACATAGGCATGCACATCCGGTTAATGTATGGGTGGTCGTGGCCAAACCACGACCACTCATACATTGAATCACCCCCCCCTTTTTTTCTTAAAATTTATTACAACACTGCTACTCATTACTAAACATCGTATACAGTTCACGTTGGGAAGGGTGCATTCACCGAGATGTGCATACGTATTTCATATACGTATGCACATCTTGTGAATGTATGAGTGTGTGTGGTTGGGTCCACACACACTCATAAGTCCAATCACCCACCAAACGGGCTCACAACCAAAGCCCGTGGGAGCCTAAGGTTGATTCACACTATCGGTCCGGTCGCGCTCCGCTCTCGCTCCTCTCTCGGTTCTGAGGTATTCACACGTACGGTCCGCTCTCGCTCCCGTCATTGCCCCTCCCTCGACACCAGTAGAAGTCTTACCATCAGTTACGAAGGATGTGTGACTTTTCTGACGCCGAGTTGGCAATAATCGCTATTGCACTTGATGAAGAAGAAGGAAAACAAAATAGAAAAAGAGATTGTGGGTTCATCCTATGTTGCAAGATAGGAAGACTGAAGGAGAATTTCATACTCTGCATCCTCGTCTTATTGATGATGAGAGTAAATTCCACAGCTATTTCAGAATGAACAAAGGAACATTTGAGAAAATACTATCCAAAATTGAGGATGACCTGAAATGTACCAGAAGATGCTGCACTTCCTGGCACTGATGTGCTTGCACCATACGTTATAGTGGGAGATGAGGCTTTCCCGCTGAAGAGAAATTTGATGAGGCCCTACCCAGGTTCACAGACTGAACATAAGGTAGAGAAGAGGATTTTTAATTATAGATTATCTAGAGCCAGGAGGATAGTTGAGTGCACATTTGGTATTCTAGTGCAAACCTTCAGAATATATTTAAGGAAACTTAAAGCTATGCCTTCTAACGCTAATGCAATCATTACAACAACATGCATACTTCACAATCTGATACACCCAAATGCTGTTGCATTACCAGATACTGTTGTCATGCCTCCATCAAACACAGTACGTCCAATGAGAGGAAGAGGGGGAAATGCTACAAAGGAGGCTTTTGGCGTGAGAGAAACAATGAAAGATTATTTCAGCTCCCCAGCTGGTTCAATGCCTTGGCAAAATGATAAAATATAAGTAGACAAACAAACTTGTGTAGGAATATTTGTTGAGTGAGCTAAGGAGATGCATTTCCGCAGTGGATAATAGGCTGTTATTATACATATGGAATTTCTTTCTTCGGTTAATAATGTGTATTTTTTTTTTCTCTCAGTACCTTGGCAATATGTAAGTATGCAAACATTATTGTATAGGAAAATTGTTTAGTGAGGATAGGAAATGCATTTCCACAGTGGACATTAGGCTATTGTATGGAATTTCTTACCTTCACAACCCAGCTACCTGCTTATTTCAACACAGCTTCTTCTTTTCGCCACGTTATCACTGTAGTGCAGCGAAGTTAGGTCATACAGCTCTGGTTTACCTTTTGACTAATTCTATTGGCATTTCATCTGAATCCACAAAATTAAAGTAAGTTTTGTATGTTATATTTTATTCAGTTGGTGCTTATGTATATCCTAGCTGTACGCATTGTCATTGTATCAGTGATAATTAAAAAGAAAACGTATTTTTATCATTTTTCTAACTTTCTCATGATCCCGTTGTAGTGTTTTCTTTGGATTATCCATGGTTTGGTAGGACAGAAGGTAACACTACTTGCTTATATGAAGGCTGAATCTCGACTGGAGTGGAGCAGGAGGAGCAGGAGGAGCAGGACCGTGGCAACTGAGTTCACACTGGCGCTCACGGTCCGCTCTCGCTCCAGTAAAAATATCTTTTGACGGAACCGTGACCGGAGCGAGAGCGCCAGTGTGAATGCTTCCACTGAAATTAATGAGACAATATTGGACCGGACCGAGAGCGGAGCGGGAGCGGACCGCGACCGGACCGATAGTGTGAATCAAGCCTAAAACTCCCAAATTACATACACACACACATGCGTCACGGCTGTCTGACACTTACCGAGCAACCGCTGAACAGTAAGTATCGACGCTCACGCATATTGCCCAGTTTTCGTACGAAGAAGAAATTCCCGGTACCCGAGACATTCTCGGTTCTCTGAGAACTCGCTCTGCCGGATAATACATGTCCCCTTAACTCTGCTGTAGACAACCATAGCCCCTGCGGTCTTTAAAACTTGGTTGTTCTACAGTAGAGGGGGAACCTCCCTCCCGGTCTCGTGCCTCTCCGGCACTACCGGCATAGACGCGTGCGTGCTTGGCCAGTTATCACCAGCGATAGTAGCCGTTCCCCACGACTCCCGCGCCGAGAAACACTCCCCTGTATATGCTCGCGGCCTTGTCAGTTTAATCGCCCGAGATTTTTTAACTAACCGATAACTAACGTTTCCTGTCCCCCGCTACCCGCCCAACAACCGCCCTACATCATACCCCCTCCTTTTTTCCCCTTCCCATCACACTTAACACAAATAACACCAAAGAAAAAGAAAAGAAAAAAAAAAAAAAAAAAAAAAACCGCTAACCCATTGCGCTAGGCGCAATGGGTCGAGTTAGGATCCGGGACTTACGTCCCAAAGATAACCGACAAAGAACTAAGGAACTCTGGGACACTCTGGCCAAACAAAACATATACATACACAAACTAATACCA
Organism: Oratosquilla oratoria; assembly: GCF_046742065.1. Taxonomy (NCBI): domain Eukaryota; kingdom Metazoa; phylum Arthropoda; class Malacostraca; order Stomatopoda; family Squillidae; genus Oratosquilla; species Oratosquilla oratoria. The sequence continues at coordinate 3,400,640 of NW_027467710.1, forward strand.
CAACAAAATGCATACATCTTACTCACAGACAACACAACAACTGAAAAACTATGCCAAAAGGAAACCAACACAGTCTTCTCTAACAACGGATACGACATACAAGACCCTCCTGAACTCAACGCCAACAGAACACTAGTCATAACCCACATAGACCCTTACGTTACAGAACACTCAACAGAAGAAATCAAACACGAAATAGAAAGACTGAACCCCACACACGTCACACAAGTCATCACTCTTCCACGCACCAGAACAGTTCTCAAGATTAAATTCGAATCCACACAAATGGTGAAAGACTGCCTCCTCAAGGGACTAAATATGTTCTCTCGATCATTCCCCACACATACACTCAAACAGGAAACATACACATACATCCCCCAATGTACCAACTGTTACTCACTTGATCACGTACGCAACACTGCCCACACCCATTCCCATACATGGCCTGCTCCAACTGCGCATCCACTGAACACCGACGGGACAAATGTACGTGTGTACTGACAAAATGTCTTCTATGCCAAGGGGACCATCTAGCAGTTGCACACCGCTGCCCCAAGAGAAAAGAAAAAGAAAGGGAAATCAACAAACAAAAACAACAACAGACACAAACCAATTCACAAACATATGCCTCTGTCACTACATCAAAACCTGCACCCTACACCAACAAACACGACCACATCACTTCACCACCTAACAACAATAAACACAGCCATTACACTAGCCACCCTCATGGATACACAGGAACCAGGATCATTCCAAAACACACTTAACGCAGTATACCAAGCCAATGGCCTACCCACAGTCATCATCCCTCCCCAAGCCATTAACACACAACTATTAGCTAAAGCCCTTCATAACCACACCAAACTCATCATAATACCTACCAACACACACACAACAGAACCTATGGAGACAACAGAACAATCACTGAAGAGACCTGCACCAAACACTGATGACACTAACCCCCCACAGAAACAAGCACCAAACCTTTAAAAAAAAAAAAAAAAAAAAAAAAACTGGAGGCTGGAACTTCAACTTGTAACATCAGAAACAGAACAGATACCAACAGACCCCACACACGACACTCTAAAAACACTCACCAACAACCACAGAATCAAAATAATATACACAGCACAACAAGAAAAAGACATAATTGAAAAAATAGCCACAAACAAAATAAACCTAACACACTACAACATAGTAAGAGTAAACGAAACAAAATTAAACAAACTCAAACAAGGACACTTCGACCTCCACGACAAGAACACAGAACACGATCACCATTGGACACACAACGCCGAATAAACAACTACAAAACACTTCTACCCTAACACTATGGAACAAATACACATCATCCAACACAACATAATACAGTGGACATTCGACAGAAGGAACGAACTTTGTAACATATACAACATAACAACACCAGACATCATACTTTTGAACTCGATAGGTACACCCGACAGACTCAAAATATACAATTACACAGTACACCGAAGAAACGAAACAAATCAAGCACAAGCAGGCATAGCAATAGCCATCAAACATAACATTAAACACAAAATACTAGACGACTTTCAGGACGAAATACTAGCAGTAAAAATTGACACAAACCAAGAACCCATAATAATAGCAACTTTATACTTACCTCCCAGACCTTCATAACCACACCAAACTCATCTTCCCTATAGATGACATACTAAGACTGACGAGAAAAACACTACCTATATACATAATGGGAGACATGAACGCTAAGCACCCCACACTAGGACACAGCAACGCAAACATCACAGGAAGACAAATAGCACAATTAATACAAAGAGGACACTTAACACACTTAGGACCAGACTTTCCTACCTTCATTACACACAATGGACAAGGAACACCAGACATAATACTAACAAACCGACATCATCACTTAAACTACAGAATCACACCAGGCCAACTAACTACATCAGACCACATTCCAATACACTTAACACTAGCAACCAAACCCATAACAATACCTACACCAGCTAGATACACATTCCACAAAGCAGACTGGACAGAATTCAAAAACACATTAAACAAAGAAAGAACAAAATATGACAAAGACAAAGAACAACACGTAACAAACAATACATAGACGACAAACTTAACACATCATCACATGGTACACTATGATACAACAAGCCATGGACAAACATATTCCCCAAACAAAACACAAAATACTACCACACCCAAGACAATCAAACACACTGAAACTACTACAATGGCAATACCAACAACTACAAACACGAGCACACAACAACAGCGGCACATGGACACCACAAGCAAAACGAACACTACGCGACATACAAAATAAACTGCTAGAAGAAAACAAACAACATACAGCGACCACTGGAACGATGAAATACGAAAAATAAACCTAAAATACAATGACACCAAATATTTCTGGACACAAATTAAAAAACTAACAGGAACACCTACTAGCACCACCCCTTACATCATACACAATAACCACAAGATACATAAAGACAAGGACAAGGAACACATATTCAGACAACACTGGAGAAACGTATTCAGAATCACACCAACAGAAAATACAACATTTTACATGGAACATGAAAGAACAATCACAGCACATGTGCAAAAAATACAAGACGACATCACACCTTTTAACTTAGCTGACATGAGACGACTCGACCCAGACAACACACTCACAAAACCCTTTACACTAACACCAAACACATAATACAAAACTTCAAAGACAAAACACCTGGACAATCACAAATAAACAAAATAACACTAACTAACATACCAGACTCAACACTACAATTACTCACAGAAATATTCAATGAAACATTCAGCATGAGATACTTCCCCGACACATTCAAAACAGCCGCACTAACATTCATACCCAAACACGGAAAAAAACTCACAAACATAAACAACTACAGACCGATATCACTACTCGAAGTCCCAGGAAAAATACTAGAAAAACTCATACAACAAAGACTACTCAAACACTTACATAATAACAACCTAATAAACGAACACCAACATGGATTCACAAGACGAAGAGGAACACACAGCCATAGCCACACTATACGAAACAATAGCCATAAGCCAAAGACACAACCATGGATGCAACATATTATCACGAGACATAACAAAAGCATTTGACAAAATATGGCACACAGGACTTAAATACAAAATACACCAAACACCCCCCCCCCGATATACTTACAAGAATACTTTGCAACTACATCGACAACAGACAAGCACAAATACGAATACACCATTACATAGGAAGACCCTTCAACATACACAGCGGAGTCCCCCAAGGAAGCATTATTTCACCAACACTATTCAACCTCTACACACACGACACCCCCAACCCGACACACGGAGTCACACACATACAATTTGCAGACGACCTAACACAAATAATCACATATTCAAGTAAAAAAGGCAAAAACATGTTAGCACTAAAAACAAGCAGAACAATAGAAACAATGAACACATATGAACAACAATGGAAAATACAAACAAACACAGCAAAGTTCCCATTACTTAACATATCAACACAGAAACCAGCAGAAATATGGATAGGAGACACACACATACAAAAACAAAGAAACATAAAAATACTAGGATTGACACTTGGAAACAGAGGTCTACAAACACACACAAAAAACAGAAAACATCAAGCAGAAAAAACACTACAAACACTAAGACGATTCAGAAACCTAGACACCAAACTAATACTAAGACTATACAAAGCACTCGTATGACCTCAACTAGAATACATACCAATAACAACTATCACCAAGCCAACTCAAAAAAATTAGTCAGTACAAAACAAAACACTTCGATTCGCCACACACTCCATACCTTAACACAATAGAAGAACTACACACACAACATAAACTCGAACCACTTAACACAAGACTCTACAGACTAGCTTACAAAACATGGAACAGACTTACAATCACAAACCCAGAATTAGTAGAACTCAGTGAAAGCATCGACACAGAAGACTCTCCCCGATCATCAACGGAGCCCCACCTGAACCTAAATACATAATATAACAACAAAGATATGTCGTAGCACATATGTAAAATAATACTGATGACCCACTTTCGGAGAAGAATAAGCGAAGATATAGAGATCTGTATATTTCGATCACTTACTGTGATCCTCTTCGGCAGATATAAGTTACAAAGTACAGAACAATATGTATTTATAGTAAAGCAGTGAGGTAACATGAGGGGACGAGGCTCAGGTCAACACGCCCGGCACGCATGCTCGCATCTTGGTGGCTCAGGTCACATGACCGGCGTTGCATGGGCCTTGGTGAGTTTTGTCCACCGTTAATGTTGATGGTAACATTTTATTTATGGCAAAAGAAGAAATACAGTCTGGTGACCATTGACCATGGGAAATGTTATAATTTGGGAAATTGTTTATTAAGGAGGATTCTACTATTTTTCTTCTGAAACTACATTTGGATTTATAAATTATTTCAGCATCGTCCCAATTTATTCGGTGGTTTTTATTGGCGACGTGCTGAAATACTGCGGAATTTTCCTGTCCGTATTTAACAGAGTTCTTGTGCTCCTTAACCCTGGTATTGAGATCTCGACCCGTCTGTCCCCAATATACATCATTGCAATCTAAACAAGGTAATTTATAAACTCCAGGAGTTGTATTACTCTTGGATCTGTGATGTATATTGACAACTTTACTGAACAAATTATTAGGATAATGGAAGATAAAATTTACCTTTTCCTTTGGTAACATGTGAGACAATTCATGGATGGATTTGTTAAAAGGCAATTTTATGCTTCTATTATCCCAATGATGATTCATGGCGGAATGGGAATCTGTTTTGTGAAAACTAATTTTGGCCTTGCTGAGAGCTTTTAGGATACCCGCCGTGGTTTTTACAAAAAGCTCTCAGCAAGGCCAAAATTAGTTTTCACAAAACAGATTCCCATTCCGCCATGAATCATCATTGGGATAATAGAAGCATAAAATTGCCTTTTAACAAATCCATCCATGAATTGTCTCACATGTTACCAAAGGAAAAGGTAAATTTTATCTTCCATTATCCTAATAATTTGTTCAGTAAAGTTGTCAATATACATCACAGATCCAAGAGTAATACAACTCCTGGAGTTTATAAATTACCTTGTTTAGATTGCAATGATGTATATTGGGGACAGACGGGTCGAGATCTCAATACCAGGGTTAAGGAGCACAAGAACTCTGTTAAATACGGACAGGAAAATTCCGCAGTATTTCAGCACGTCGCCAATAAAAACCACCGAATAAATTGGGACGATGCTGAAATAATTTATAAATCCAAATGTAGTTTCAGAAGAAAAATAGTAGAATCCTCCTTAATAAACAATTTCCCAAATTATAACATTTCCCATGGTCAATGGTCACCAGACTGTATTTCTTCTTTTGCCATAAATAAAATGTTACCATCAACATTAACGGTGGACAAAACTCACCAAGGCCCATGCAACGCCGGTCATGTGACCTGAGCCACCAAGATGCGAGCATGCGTGCCGGGCGTGTTGACCTGAGCCTCGTCCCCTCATGTTACCTCACTGCTTTACTATAAATACATATTGTTCTGTACTTTGTAACTTATATCTGCCGAAGAGGATCACAGTAAGTGATCGAAATATACAGATCTCTATATCTTCGCTTATTCTTCTCCGAAAGTGGGTCATCAGTATTACATATATAACATTCAATACACCACTACACACCACTATTTTCATTGTTCAACTAACTATACTAACCCAACTAACACTATAACTATTATTACTAACATTATTATTATTATCATTGTTGTTAATGTATAAATAATGATAACACGTGCGAATAATTATACAAAAAAAAAAAAAAAAAAAAATCCAATGAGTATGACAACAAGAATCAATACCCTCCCCCTAACCTTACAATCCACTAACCGTCATCCCCTATGGGAAAACAAAAAGTCATACTCATTGGAAAAAAATGTATACATGTAGAATAAAAAAAAAAAAAAAAAACTCCCCACCACCATGAAGACACAAAAGAAGTTTAACAAGTATTAATAAAAATAACCCCCATAGAATTCAACACCTAAATAAAAATAGGCAAGAATAGTCGTATACATAAAAAAACTAACAACCAACGAACAATAATAATACTAACAAAACCAACAACATCAACAACAACTCAAGTAAGAAGACAAGAAGAACGAACGATAAGAGATGGCCCAACCTCCAACCGAAAAAACATAAGTGGCAGATGCTTCCATACGACATCACCAACGTTATACAAAAAAAAGTATATATATAATTAAAGTAGCAAGTGGGTCTGCCCCACATCTATTGTAGCTCCAACTTTCTTCCATTTCCTCCTTTACTTCTTTTTACACACACACACACACACCCTCCCCCTCCCTCCTCTCCTCCATCTTACCTATCCTATCTAGTAGTAGTAGTAGTCACGGCTGAAATATAAACACCACATCTTGAGGCAGAAAGTCTGGAATTAGAATTCAATTCGCCAGACTACACACACTGCCACGCTACCCGTCGAGCTGCAGAGAACACAAGCTCGGCTCTCTGAAGCAAGAAGAACCAGGATACAAGCCGCCATGCAGTCCCCAGGAAACACGGACACGCCATTCACCCTGCAAGAACTACAGTCCACCTACAGGACATCCACTGACACGGCTCCCGGTAGCGACCGAGTGATCTACTCCATGATCACCCATCTGGGTGATGCCAGAGAGAAAGCGCTCCTCCAACTGGTGAACACCAGCTGGCTGTCGGGGAGAGTTCCATACAACTGGAAACAAGCCGAAATCGTCCCTGTCCCCAAGCCTAAGGAGCCTGGGAAGTATCGGCCCATCTCCTTGACGAGCTGCCTAAGAAAAACCATGGAAAGGATGGCCTTACGAAGACTACAGTGGAAACTAGGACCATCCCGGGAGAATCTGAACGGTTTTGCCAGGGGGATAGGGACAGTTCATTGCATTGCCACGCTGTTGAGTCACGTGGAGCGAAGTCACGCGATGGTCGTCTTCTTTGACCTCGAAAATGCATTTGAACTGGCCAGTCCCGATGCCATCCTGGAAGGTCTTGCCGCCAGAGGAACTCGGGGGAGGCTCCTGCAGTGGATAGCGGACTACCTGTCTAACAGAAGAGCCAGGGTCCGGCTGCAGGGAGCAGTCTCCAGCTACCACCCCTTGGAGAACGGTACACCACAGGGTGGGGTGATAAGCCCCACCCTGTTCAATGTGCTAATGGCAGAACTGCTCGCCACCCCTCTACCTACAGGATGTCATCTGATATCCTACGCAGACGATGTCGCCCTAGTGGTGAAAGGGAGAGGAGCCAAGTTTAGGAAAGCACAAAAAGGCCTCGATGACATATCCGAGAAGTGCAATGAGCTTGGCCTTAAGATATCGCCACCAAAGACCAAAGCCATGTGTTTTGGCGGCAAAATGCCCTCGGCAAACAGACTACTCCTACAGGGGCATGAGGTAGAGTGGGTAAAAGCACACATGTACCTTGGCGTATGGATAGACTCCAGGCTGTCATTTAAGACAGAGGTGGCCTACCTCCGGGAAAGGGCCCTTGCCCGGATAAATGTCATGAGGTCTTTGGCAACCAGGAAAGCCGGGGCCACTAGTACTGTTCTCAGGACCTTCTACGTAAGCGCGGTAAGACCACTGATAGACTATGCCAGCGCTGCCCTTGCTGGCCTCCCTGAGAACCAGATATCCAAGATAGACGCAGTACAAAATCGGGCCCTGCGCGTCATACTTGGTGCACCACCCTGGACCCTGGTTGCCAACATGCAACAAGAGACGGGAATACTGCCGGTCAGTGCCAGGATCTCACAACGTGTGGCCGCCTTCGCTACCAGAGTCATCCAAAAGCAGCAGGACTCCTTCCTACAGCGAAGGATAATCGCGGCTTTTCAGCAGGACCCTGAGGTCTTCCCGATGAACAGATGGTCGGCGAAGCTCGCGCGACGCATCAGGGAATTACACCTGCAGGACCTCATTCTACTAAAAAGGAGGGATGTACCGGTGGATGGATATATGCAACCTCCACCCTGGGAGAGTCTACCACCACCGCAGCTGCGGGCGAAAGCTGAGGAGACTATGAGGGCCGTCACACCTGAAAAATCCGTGGTGTATTACACCGACGGATCAGTAGATGCTGAGCGCATGACGGCAGATGCAGCGTTTGTCACACACGACAGGGAGTAAGGGTGTTGGGCACTCGCTGCTCAATGCAAGCGGAGGGAATTGCAGTGGGACTAGCACTGACCCACGCCCTCAACACCCACCAAAGCCATGTTGTACTCGTAATACATACTGATAGTCTGTCATTGATACAAATTATCCATAATGACATACATCAAGACTATATGCAACTAATGACATCTTTGCTGTTTCAGATAAGGTCCCTCCATGAGCAAGGACGGTTAGTCGTCCTTAACCTGATTCCCGGACACATCGGCCTGCTGAGGAACGAAGAGGCAGACAGTGAGGCAAGGAAGGCTGCGGCCAGTCACCATATGGACGGTGGTATTGGTGTGCTCCCGAGTCGGGCAGAGATCTTGACCATTGCTGCAAGAACACTGACCCGGCGAAAGGTAGAGAAGCACAAGCCAATGGCGCCTATGAGGCCGTCAACCCTGTGGTACAAGAGGACCTCCAACTATGAGAAGTTTGCCACGGGAATGCGCCTCTCCAGGGCGCAAGAAGTGGTCCTACATCGCCTTCGGCTAGGGTATCGGTGTTTCTGGGAGATTGCGGAACGCCAAGAGGACTGCCAACACGGCGGCGCGGTGGGGGCCAATACGTTGGTCCACTACCTGTCCAGCGTCTGGATTTCTTCGAGCGGGTCCCGCCACTTCACCTGAGGGTCTTGTGAGGAGGCTATTGGGCGCGCTCAACCCATACCGGCTTCGGCGCCTAATGGAAGTGTCACCCCCTAGATAATGTCCCCCAGACTATATTTTTTTCTCTCACTTTCCTTGATGAATATACACTGAGTATATAACCTATATACCACAAAGCATATCCGCTCACCATGACTTTTTTCTTTACAGCAAGGACGACTGGCCATCCTTACCTGGGATCCCGGAGGGCATGGACTGAGGCAAGACACACATCAGACCGGGAGGCAGAAGAGCACCGGAGAGATGGCTGACACCATACACTCTTAGTACTGTAATTTATTGTAAAAGTCCCTCAGACTTCCTAGGAGGTAGCGGGTTGTGACCCGCGCAAGTTTTCTTTTGTATATACTTGCAATCAATAAAAAAAAGTGTCACGGCCAGTCTGGTTTAGACCAGTGGCGCGTCGCCACACATCCTCTTAATGACGCTGACCTCAAGCCAACCCCAATTCCATCTCATATGTCATATATGTCGTTGATTCATGTGTCATAATCACGGCTGAGGACCCACCGTATGTTACATAGTATGATAATATATAACAATTTCAAACTCTGCTTTATTCTTGTAAGATAAATGTATTTAAAAGAAAACTAAACCAATGATGTCGCCGTCATTTCCATAATTTCGAAGGCCTTTAATCAACAATCAAAATAAAGAACATCGGAAAACGGCGAAAAAAACGCCAAAAGGTACTGGCTTGACAGAAATAGGTCGAACTATGTTTTATTTTTGGCAAAAAATGGCAGGGTTGACGTTGTTTTTTACTTGGTTATACCGATAAACACACTTTATTACATTAATCAGGGCTAAAGATAAGTATTACTAACTGTTGTCCAGGATAATCAAACTGACTGACATAAAAACTACCAGAAACAGCCATTCTTTTGGCGATACTTGTAGAATATGGCGTATTGTTTACATAGTAAAGGAAAATCATCTAATTTACTATTTCTACTATATAGTATAGTAACGGAAATAAGGGGACCATAAATATAAATTACACGTTGAGAATAATTACACAAAAGTCTATTCTATGAAGTTAGATAATCTGTGCGGATTTGTGATGACAGTTGTTTTGAGGAATTCGCGCCAAGTTCTGGATGACGAATTCTCAGTTACTGTAGGCAATTTAATTCGTAAAGTGGGTGGTAACCGAAGGTAAGACTTAGAAATATAGATAGATAGACTTTATTTGGCAATGAATCAATGTACATGAAGTGCAAATAATGACAAGAACACATAGTTCGGAAAAATAAATGCAAATTGCCGATGATAACACAAAAGCATGTACACTTATTTCCATTGTCACAATTAAGTTAACAATAACAATCTGATGAGGACCACAATGATTGTGGTCCTCATCAGATTGTTATTCTACAGTAAGTCACACTGACAACATACGTAGGGGGTTAAGGGGACCAGAGACAATCATGAGAGTAATACCAGTCAGAACACATATGACACATAAACATTGTTATAGTTTTGCTAATATTACTAAAATCAAAAAATGTTTGTACACATGACATAGGAATATTGAGACCAAAAATTTGAGCACCATCACAAAAAGGAACATTCCAGCAAAGGAACAACAAAATAATATTAAACTGTGACAAAACAGTATGAGTACTATATCAGAGTAGTACCATTAATGATATATTGCATTATAATTATTCTACAGGCACAGCTGTATCAACATGTATGAGTGAGTACTATATCAGTAGTACCATTAATTATATACTACAATATTCTACATCTGTAACAACATGTAGTTATAGTGAATGCTACACTGCAGCTAGGGTCACCTATTAATTAAATCTAACATTTAACCTGAATATTGGGACGGAGTGGGCAATTAGTATGAGCACTAGGGAGTAGTACATTATAACCTGAAGCACCAGAGGTAGGGTACAGGGGACCAGTACTTGAATGAGTAAAACAACAAGGAGAACGAGGAAAAAGGTCAGATCATAACTGTTCTCGGACCCTACCTGAGACATATACCATATTATGACCAGCAAAACAAAGGTGGACACCAATTTATAAACCTCAATCATTGTTATACTTTATAATACTAAACTAAACTTCTGAAGAAGAAAAAAGGGGGAGGTCAGAACAGTTATGAGTGAACGCAGATTTGGATGGTATTACTCATGGAATCAGGTATCCCTCACTAAGCTAGTAGTACACAAAATCAAGGCTGTCCTCTGTCCATAGCTGAGACAAATAGTAACCCTTATTTCTTGAAGGTAACCTTGCTATTTGACTTCTTAAGGGGGTACGCGACACCTGGAGGTCATTTTCTAAACTATTTAGAGTAAAGAGCTGAAACTTCTCAGGTAAATAGGTATCCATGTTGCCTACATTTTAGGTGAAACAGAATTATGTATGTACATATGTACACATGTACGTATACCAGTAGCAACATTTAAAAGTGCACAGCACCATAATACGTGGACCAATTTGTTTTATATTTTGGCTATGATTAGTCAGTAGGCACACCTAGGGCCGGTCATTGAGTAATTGAACAATTTCATTTATCCTTTTGCATACAGGCATTTCAATTTTAATGTCCGGCAAAAATTGTGAAAAATAATTTTTTTGGTCTTGTTTCCATTATTACTCCGAACTCTTTCATCCTATTCAAAATCTTTGAACGATCGGCCCTAGCAGTTACTAAAAGTAATATTCCCTGTAAGTTTCATCTAAATCTGATGTATTTTAGATTTTTTATGATTAAAAAAAAGTAAAAAAAAATATCGAATGGAGATATGGCAACTTGAAATATAAATATATCTGTACCTTGCTTATAGTTTCACCAATTTGACTCATTTTTTCATGGCTTAATTCTTATTATATAATGAGTAAGTACAGTAAAAATCATCAACATATTTTAATTATAAGTACTTTAAATGCTGAAAAACTAAAGTATAAGTATATCACAGTAGTGACGACGCACAGACGACACCATCATATAATATGCTTTTTTGCACCTTTGGCAGTTTCTTCATATGAAACCTCACTGCTGGGGGTCTTCAGGGTATCTAAATAATTGGAAAGAGGTTTATTTTCCAGCAGTGGGCGCCTTCTCTTTCCTCATCAGATTCCCCTCACCAATCTATGTTGGTTGGGCACCCCCTCTAGCATCATATGATGTCCCTTCTTCTCTCTTCTTTCTCTCTTCTTCCTGTATAGCCTTGATCTTTTTCCTCTTGCTTTCTTCTTTGGATTTAATCTTCCTCTTTGAATTGTTTAGTCTAATGTTGTCCTTTACCTCTGTCACTGTCACAGAGGTGCAGGTGAGGGCGGTGGTGGAGTGAGAGGTGGTGAGGTCTTGGCTAGTTGTCTTTGACTGCTTGCCATCTTTAACTGCTGTTTTTTGTCATTGTGGATGTTCTTTTGTTCTTTTTGTTACCCATGATGACTGTACTAAAGAGTAATATGTACTAGCTAAAGTAATAGATTGCAATGAGAGCTCATGAGACATGCGCACTTTTCCTTTCAGAGCTAGCCGGTAACTGACGCTTAGCTTCGCTCAAAGTTGGCAAAACTTCTCCCTCCACCTTCCTCCCTTCCCCTCCACCATCGTACTGGCCATTGAAGCACTGGGCGAGCATAAATTCAATCAAATTTCAACGTTATTCGATGCGCCTGAAGGTCCTAAATGGCACGCCTCTCTCTAGTGTGGGTTGCTCCTTTAACTCTGTCCCTTTAAACCTCACCCAAGACCTTTAAATTGCGCGCGGCTGGAAAATTATTTGTCGGGATTTATTTCTAAATGGTATACGAACATTTTGAACACAGTTTTGAAAAATGCCATATCTTGACCAAATTCACCCCCCCAGGTGTCGCGTACCCCCTTAATGGACACAGGTAGTGAGTTCCATAGTTGAGCACCTGTGAAGTGAAAACTGTTTTTGGTGAAGGGACCTGCATGAGGTACAATAAGAGACTCTTGACTGTTCTGGGTTCGGTTCTCAGCCGATAATGTAAAATTACAGCTCGCATATGAAGGAGCAGAATTATGAACGACATTGTAAACCTGGTTTAGTTTCAGCTGCTGGACACGATATTTTACAGGTAACAATCCTACTCTGCTAAATTCTTCAATACCAATATGACTACGTTGAGGTAAATTTAGTATGAATCTAATTATCTTTTGTGTAACCTGTAGCCGGGACTGTTTTTTTCTGCTCAAACTACTGTACCAAGAGCTACAAGCATAATCAAAGTGATGTTGTAACAAGGCTGAGACCAGAAGCTTCTTTGTTTCCAGATCAAAATTTCTGGCTTTTCTGTACAAAAATTTGACTCTATGTGAACACTTGGATACAATCTTATCTGTCATGGCATTCCCTGAGAGGGACTGATCTAAGGGTATTCCAAGATAGGTTACCTCTTGTTTTGACTCTTAAGACATTAACCCCACATCTGACCTGTACATCGCTGTGTTTCCTGAGGTTGGGTTTTGATGCGAAGACAATAGTTTCCGTTTTACCAGAGGTGTAAAGACAGCCTATTATCTGTGAGCCACTCCTGGACCGATGACAGTTCGACACTCAGTTTCTCCTCTACTTCAACTGGGTCCCTACCTGAGACAATTAGAGCGGAGTCGTCTGCAAATAGCAGTAACTTACAGTTCACAGCACCTGGCATGTCATTAATATAGACCAGGAACAGTAGCGGTCCTAGAATAGAACCTTGTGGCACACCACAAGTTATCTCTGTCATCTGAGCAGGCTTCATTTACCTGTACTAGTTTGCGACCTGTAAGGTAGGACGTGAACCAGCCAATATTCGCCACTCCTAATGCCTGAATTTTTTTTTAATAAAATATCATGGTCCACTGTATCAAATGCCTTTGGTAGATCCAACAAGACTAAACCCGTGTAATTACCTCTGTCACATTCCTGTTTTATCAGATCGTAAAGGTATATTAAGCTGGTGTCTGTTGAGTAATTCGTTCTAAAACCAGATTGCATACCGTATAGTAGATTACGTTCTCTGAGGTAGGTATCTAACTGATTGTATACGATACATTCCAACACCTTGGAAATAATACCTAGAATTGAAACAGGCCTGTAGTTACCTGCCTCAGTTTTTGCATTTTTCTTATAAAGAGGTGTTACCCAAGCCCTTTTCATGTCACTTGGGATAAATCCTGAACCAATAGACAAATTTATTATGTGGGTTATTGGGGGAGTAATAATTGTGGCTCCATCCTTAACAAACCTCGCAGGAATGTTGTCTAACCCTGTAGCCTTATTGGCACTTACGCTAGCCAGTAATTTAAACACTTCTTTTTGAGTGGTCTTATGTAGTTTGAAACACTTTGTGGACTTGTCTTTATAGTACTCCTGAACATACCCGAGCCCAAACTTCCCAGAACCCGTTGGGAGGGATTTAACTAGTTTTGTGGCTATGGTTGTGAAAAAGGTGTTGAAGTGGTTGGCTATGGTGTTCCTATCAGAGTTAACCTCGCCGTTTATCATGAGTTCTATCCTGTCTACTTTGTTACTAGGCTTTGTGTGAACTTCTAGAGTCTTTAGTGTTTGCCAAAGCTTCCTTGGATCGTGTTTGTTCTGGTGCACCACCTTAGTACAATAATCAGCTTTGGCTTTTTTCCTTCCAATATTTCACCTGATTCCTATAGTACAGAAAGCCATTATAGTCCTCCTGATTTCCACTTTTCCTAAATCTGGCAATAAATCTGTTTCTATCTCTAATTAAACCCAGTACTTTGTTAGTCATCCATGGCTCCGTCCTATGTTTTATTCGTATCTCTTTGAGAGGCGCTACTCTGTCTATAATAGTAAGAAATGTGTACTTAAGATTAGACCAAGCCTTATAAACATCTGTACAATTTAGAACTGGCGACCAGTCTGTCCTACCCAGTTCATCTGCAAAATGTTCTCGTGAGTAATGCTTCATGGAACGAAGCTTCACTGTGTTGTGCTTGTTGAAAATCGTCTTCCTAGCTTTCCTAGTACAATATATGAGCTTGTGGTCACTAAGACCATAATCACAAGCACCAGCCTGCGTTATCTTGTTACGATTGGAGACCAGGATAAGATCTATGATGGACCTGGATGTGTCTGTTATTCTAGTAGGCTCGTTGATCAGTTGTGTCAGGCCATGAGATATTAGCAAGTCTCTCATTGCCTTAATAAGGTTGTTATTTGTACTTGCCAGATTCGTATTAAAATCACCTAGGATAATAATTTCTTAGTCATGCATATTGACCCGATTGAAACAGGTAGATTCTAATGCGTTATAGAAGGACATCTGTTTCGGTGGTCTGTAACAGACCCCGCATAAGATGGGATGCGATTTAGGTAACAATATTTCTACCCACACAGCTTCGAGCCCATCATTACTCATAAGGTCTGTACGGGGGTTGAATGCTAAATCGTTGTTTATGAATGTACATACCCCTCCTCCGGTCCTCTTTCTATCATTACGCACAACGCTATAACCCGGGATCGCAATTTCCGAGTCGGAGATGGTACTGTCTAGCCAAGTTTCAGTGACACCGATGACTGCTGCCCTGGTCCACCGCGCAAGTAGACGGAACTCGTCTATCTTAGGTAGAAGGCTTCTGGCATTCAAGTGCAAGAAGTGGAGGCCCTGCTTGTTGAAGCCGTTGAAATCGCCCCCGGGTGTTGACTGGGGCGAGGCACAGTGATTGGGGTTAACAGGTGAAGGGTCAACCTCACCATCGGACAAGGGGGCTCCTGGTAGTTCATTGAGTGTACACCCATTGCAAGTGAAGTGGAGAATGTCCTCATTCACCAAGGCTGCATTGTAGGTTTCGAGAGAAATTCCACAACACTTGATGCGAGTCCATTCCCCACATGATTTGCAGCTGATGGCTCTGCTATTGCGACGGACTCCTTTTAGACAGCTTACACATGGGTGTTTTGGGACTCTCGTTGCAGCTGGGCCAGGACAGGGATGTATATCACCACAGAGAAGGAGGGCGTAGGACACCAGAAGCTTGGAAGTGTTGATTTTTCTCTTCGGTGTTATATGAGAACTTCCCTTATGTTTAGCTAATCGAATCCGACGCCACTTTCTGACTTCTGTTGTTGAGGTAGGCGGGGGAAGGAACTGACACAGAGTATGGTGGTTAAAAGAGATCCTAGAGCTTCTGTCTCTCACCCCAATGTTAGAGAGGAGCGGAGGGTAACCAGGAATGCCCACTGCAACGTATGAAGGTTGACCACTTGCAGCTACGTTAATGAGCAAGACCACTCCCAGCATGGCTAAAAGCATACCGGTCATCCCTGGCGCCATGTCGTAAATTTTCACGTGTATACACTATTCACGGCACCGATTACAAACTCATTAACTGGAGACACTTAAACACGTGTACTCGCAACAACACTTCGGCCCCACTCAGGGATCATTTAAGATTTCTTCTCTATGCCAGATTTAACCTTTCTGCCTTTACCACGATGAGCATTTAAGTCAGGATGGTTAAAAGTTCGGGAATTAAATCGGAAGGATAAGAAAGAGAAGGAAATAAGATCGGAAAGAGAAGAAAGAGAAGGATACGAAGGAGAGAGGAGGAGACTAGGCGAGGGGAGAGCAGGGAGGAGAAGGAGGTCTAGTCGTCCAAAGCCGTTTACTCGGCGTGCGAGGTGTGATTGGGGGGAGGGGGAAGGAGGGGTAGGTGATTTATGACCCCTCAAACATGGCCACACTGGCACCCTTGTTCAACTTATAAACAAGCTCGGCCTCGGGCGTTTCAGTTCTTCCTTTCAAATTTAAAATTTGTTTTCCTAATTGTGGCTGCTACTGGCTCAGCTAGTCACTGCATCTGTGAACCATGCTTAGATTAATTATCCATTCACGAGTCACTTAGAAACCTATCCCCTCCTTTGGCACTCCCCCCGCGTGATAAAATCCCCAAAAACACGGGAGCCACGCACACCCACGTCCGCACACACTGACCTCCTACTTTGTTAACGGTGTGTAAATACTTCACAGTTATCACAAGTAAGGTTTGGTAACTAAGAAATGATAATGTACAATGACTGTTAGTGTTGTAGTACTTAGGGCTTTTAATGGGAAAGACTAAATCGAGATTTTTCCTAAGTTAAGGCTAAGAGACACTCAGACAGTAAGGTGGTTGAAAATTAATTCTTGTCACTTGTGACTGGCCATCTCAATAAACTAAAGTATGTATAGTTCTATTAGTAAATTCAGATTAGAATGTTCGAGATTATTACTATAAGCAATAATGGTAGAAAGGATATCATAGGGAAAAATTGCCCATATGAAATGAATATAGTGTTTTTTTTTTTTTTCTATCTAACCACATCATTTTAGCCACCTGTCTCGCATCATAAAGTAAGAAAAAAAATTGTCATTCCAATAGATTTCACCAAGGCCTTTGACTGTGAGAAGGGAAACCCTAATTAAAGCACTACAAAATTCAAACGTCCACCCAGACATCATATCTACAATAGCAACATATATAATATACCAATGAAATTATACCAATTAATGATAAATAATGATGCAACATGCAAAACACAAATCAACAATGGCTTTAGACAAGGATGCAATGGCTCTACCACACTTTTCCAATTGATACCATATCAGATCAACTACTTAGACCTCCATCTAGTAGGCTTCAAAAACCACATCACACAAATTACTTCAATCTTCTTTGCTGATGAAGGACTCCTACTAACAAATTCAGTTGAAGAAGCGGCACAAGCACAAACATTACTAACTGAGATTAGAGAAGAATGTGGTGATATACTGTGTTGAGAAAGGATAGATATACGAAATTCACCAGGGTGAGGAGTAACAATCTTGATAAAGAAACCACTCATTGTAGATGATCCAACAATAACCAGTCTTGTAGAACAGTGCACGAGAGGCAATCTCAAATCTGGTGTGAAAAGAATGGGGGGAGGAAAGAACTTAATAATAAGTAATATTTATAGACCTCTTCCTCCCCTGCCAATAACAATGATCTCATCTGTGATATGCTTAGATTAAGTGTATCAAAGATATGCAGTTACTGGTATGTGGTGACTTTAATCATCATGGAAATATATGGGAGGAAAGCAGGGTGGTGGATGGTTCTTAAGATTATGGTCAAGCAAGTAACTTCCTAGAGGCAGTAAGTGACAATTTTTGGACACAGAACATATAGGAGTGGACACACCTGAGAGAGTTGGATAAACCATCAAGACTCAATATAATATTTAGTAGGACAGATTGTGAAGTGGACGATATACAGTATTTGCCCCACTTGGGAAGAGTAAACATACTGTCATATTTCAGTTACTGAGAGAACACATGCCTTGGGGATGACGAGACCCACCAAAAGACTTAATTACCACAAGGCGGACAAAAACAGAATGAGAACACTGTCTTCTAAAATGAATTGGTTATTGGGAGGAACTACTTTAGAACAAAACAAAAAGTGGAAAGTGGGACATGTTTTTGGAAATCTACAGGGAAGTTGTGAACAAATGTGTACCACTCTACAAGAACAGAAGAGGAGACACCAAACCCAAGTGGATGAACCAACAATTGACAAAAATGATTAAAAAGGAACAGGATGCTTGGAAGAAATACAGGGAGAGGAAGACCACGGCACATTGGGAGCTGTACAGTGCTGCGAGGAACCTTGTGACAAAAGAAGTGAGAAGGGCAAAGTATGACTTTGAGAAGAAAGTGTCCTTGGACTCCTGTAATAATGTTAAACACTTCTGGGCACACATTCTAGGACTAGTGCTAAGGAGAAAATCAATAACAACCACCAATGGGGAGATAATGGACAATGACCTGGAGATAGCACAGATAATGAACAGGGCATTCATTCAATCAAGTTTTTGCAAGAGAAGATAGCCTACCACCACCAGCTCCAGAACTCATCTTCCAGGGCCCCATGGTTATCAGTGTTATAGTAACTAGAGAGGATTTGGAGAGCAGACTACATGGATTCAAGGAGGACAAGTGACAGGGGCCTAACAATATATCACCTATTGTCCTCAGGGCATGTTCAGATATACTGTACTTTGGAAACCTATTTCAGCCCTCCATAGACACTGATCTGGTCCCCAGTGATTGGAGACTGGCAAACATCTCTCCCATATACAAGAAGGGAAGTGGAGTTGACCCACTGAATTACCATCCAGTACAACAGACAAGTATTATGGTAAAGCTGTTGTAGAGTATCATTCAGGAAGTAATTGTTAAACTCCTGTCCGATAATAACTTGATCACAGATGCACAGCATGGGTTCAGGGAAAAGAGGAGCTGTGTCACCAACATGCTGTGCTAATTGGATGATCTTATTAATGCTGTTGACAGTGGGCAGAGTGTTGATGTTAATTATTTAGATTGTGAGAAAGTTTGACAGAATACCACATGGAAAATTATCAAATTACAAGCAACAGGAGTTGAAAGTACAGTAAACCCTCACACTAACGGATGGTATAGGGATGGGTCTATCATTATATCTGAGAATCCGTTATATCCAATGGAAATAACGAACAGATCAGTTATATCCCGAAGTTTGTCCGGTATTAGAAATTAGTAGGATTAGAAATTACAGTAAACCTTCGAAATAATAGACAATATGGGGGCGGGTCTGTCGTTGTATCCGAAGATCCATTATAACTGAGGATCCCTTGCTACAATGGATGAAAATCGGTTGTAGTGAGGGTTTGTCAGGTCAGATTTTTTATCCATTATATTCGATATTTGGTATATCAAGATCCATTATATTGAGGGTTTACTGTAGATTGCTCCATTGGATTAAGGGTTTCCAGTCAGGGAGAAGGCATCAAAAATCAATCTGAGGATGGTTACCAGTCATGAGCGCTGTCTCCCAAGGTAGTGTGTTGGGGCCTTGTCTCTTCCTGGTGTATATCATCTGGAGTCCTCAGTAAACCTAATTTCAGATGATGTGAAAATCTACACTACTATTTCATTGGAAGAGGATGTCAAGGCACTGTGGAGGAATATAGAGCACCTGGATATATGGAGTGAAAAATGGCTGCTAACATTTAATACAGACAAATGCAAATCGGTGCATATTGGCCACAGGAATCAGCAGGCGGACTACTGACTTAGGGGTTCAGTACTAAACAAATCAACACAAGAGAAGGACCTAGGAATAGTGATCTTGAGTGACCTCAAGTTGTCTGCTCGTGTAGCAATGGTTGCTGGCAAGGCAAACAGGCCTTGGCATCATAAAGAGAAACTTCACCATCCTCAATAGAGAAATCCTGGCACCACTCTTCACTTTCTTTGGTCAGGCCAGTTGTTGATTATGGGGTACAAGCATGGTCTCCATACCTGGTGAAAGATATTCAGACCCTAGAGAGAGTGCAGAGGAGGGCCACCAAATTGGTACCAGAAATATCCAAACTGGAATATGAAGATAGGTGCCAGTGATTGGGGATCTAGACCCTACAGGATAGGAGGACAAGCTTACCTATTTCAATTACATGGGAGGTTAAGAGGCTTCTTATAGTGCTCCCATCTCAACTCCAATCATACATACATACATACATACATATACCAAGGCTTTTTCCCCCCTCCAAGGGAGGTAGCCAAAAAGGGAAAGGCATAAAAATCACTCCCACACATTTCATCCCTAAATACACTCCACACCCCTCCCACCCTCCCTCTCATCTGAGCACCTCCTGGATGACGGGTCATCCCTGCACCCTGCCCACCGCCCTGGGTCAGAAGCAGTGTCGCAAGACACAGCACATCCACAGCAAGGCTGCTTCATTTAAATAGTTTCCAATTTCTATTTCTGCATTTTTATCATCAATGTCTCCTTTCATTCACTTACTTTCCTCTTGATGAAGAATTTCTTCTTAAAAACACTGATCCAATTTGTCCTTAAAGGCTCCTATGGTAGGGGCTGTAACTACCTCCACTGGAAGACCATTCGAATCATTGACCACTCCTACACTAAATGAATTAGCCCTCACCATAGTTCTCCAGTGGCCTCATTTCTTGAGCTTAACTGTGTTGGACCTGGCACTATTTTCCTTATACTCAAAGAAGACGTTATAGTCCACATTCTCCGTCCCATGCAGGATTTTATAAGTTTCAATTAAATCACCTCTATGTCTTCGTTTTTCTAACGTTAGTCCCAGTATCTGGCATCTCTCTTTGTAGTCAAGGTCCCTTAGCTCTGGTACCAGTTTGGTCATCCTTCTTTGTACTTTTTCTAATTCTTGAATATCCTTTTTGAAGTATGGTGAGCTCTGAACAGCATGCTCTAAATGTGGTCTCACCAAAGCACAGTAGAGTGACTTGCATACGTCTGCATCCATGGATGGAAAATTTCTTCTTATCAAGCCTACCATCTTATTTGCCTTCTTAGCTACCACTGCAACATGTTGTGCTGGCTTTAGGTACGACGACAGACGACACCAATACTCCCAAATCTTTCTCCAGCTCTGATGTATTTAATTCATTGCCATTCAAATCATGATTAACTCTTGGATTCCTGTGACCCATATGCATTGTTGAACATTTCTCTGTGTTAAACTGCAACAACCATTTAGCACTCCAATTCTGCAGTCTCAACAGGTCCCTTCGCATAGCTTGTATGTCTTCATCTGAACGTATTTCTTTAAAAATCTTTGCATCATCTGCAAATAGCAGTGATGTACATTTCAAATCCTTGACCACATCATTCACATACATGAGAAATAACACTGGTCCCAACACAGAACCCTGAGGTACACCTGATGTCACTGGCAGTTCTTGCGATAATGTTCCTCTGATTTCAACTTTCTGCACTCTGTCCATAAGAAAACCCCTTATCCATCTCCACAAATTTCCTCTAATACCGTATGCTTCCAACTTTGTCAATAAACGTACATGGGGCACAGTATCAAATGCCTTCTTGCAGTCCAAATAAACAACATCCACTGGCACTTGTTGATCTAAGGCAGATGATAGATATTCAATGTAAGTTAAAAGATTCGTTAACGTACTTCTTCCTTGATGGAAACCATGTTGACTGTCACTAATGAGGTTATTGTTTTCTAGGTGCAAGACAATGACATTCCTAATCAGTGTTTCACATATCTTGCACAATACACATGTCAGAGACACTGGTCTATAATTTAATGGTTGTAGTTTATCACCCTTTTTAAAGATTGGACACACTTTTGCTACTCTCCATAAATCAGGGACCACACCAGTTCTCAATGACTCCTTTATTATCAATGTAATTGGTAGAGCTAATTCTTTGCTACATTTAATACAGTAATTTAAGTTGCTCCATGGCATTGACTACACCCCCTTCACCAAGTTCTTCACCCTCAAC
Organism: Oratosquilla oratoria; assembly: GCF_046742065.1. Classification (NCBI taxonomy): domain Eukaryota; kingdom Metazoa; phylum Arthropoda; class Malacostraca; order Stomatopoda; family Squillidae; genus Oratosquilla; species Oratosquilla oratoria. Next base: position 3,422,934 of record NW_027467710.1, read on the forward strand.
ACAATTTAGGGGTCACTCACTTAAGTTGTTTAAATGTACACACTGGAGAGCAAATTTGAAAGATAACTGGTTTGCCACAAGAGTGGTAAACTTTTGGAATGCACTCCCAGAGAGTGTAGTGATTGCGCCCTCATTAGCCTCTTTGAAAATTCGTTATGACAGAGACATAAGACTGATCCAATTACAAGCTAACAAGTCCTAGAGGTGGGGATCATGACAATAAGCTTGCTTCTTATCTCACTTTCTTGATTAGGTAAGCAGTATCCTAACCTACAACCTAGCAGAGCCTCCAAAAGAAATTAGTGAAATAAAAGTCATGGGGTCCATAACATAGGAATAAAAATAACGAGGAAATGCCTCAAAGAATACATAAATAACATCAGCAAAGCAAACTCGATTGCTAATCAGCCTTAATAATGACAAGAAGGTGCAACAGGATTACCATTGGCAAAGTGTTATGGAAAAATGTTGCCATCCCTAGTTTACTCCACTCAACTGAAGTGATCTTCTTCACAGAAAGTGAACTCAACAGGCTGCAGACAATAGAAAACAAGGCATACAAAATAATATTCAGAGCACCACACTACACACCAGCAACAGCCCTGAGAGCAGAGATCAGATCTTTCTCAGCATATATTAGAGATGTGCAAAACAAGCTCTCATACACCAGACACATCATTAGAAATGGGGGTAACAAGCTAGTCAAGCTCAATTTTCAAGGCCTATATGAAGGACAAGGAAATTACTGGGCCAAGCAACTACGATTGTACTTGCAAAAGCTAAACTTATACCTAGAGGGTCTCAAAATGATAAAAAACCTCAAAGCCAGGATAAACAGTATTGACACACATATGGAAAGCTGAACTGGTAAGTAAACCCTCCTTATCACAATACAGGCGGTGGAAGAAAGAAATAAAAACAGAAGAAATATATGAAAATAACCTAGACTCTACCATTCTAGTCTGTGCCTGGACAAACACACTGAAACTAAATTGGAGAAACACACACAAACCATGACTCAAACTACCCCCTATGCGGGTGGTGTGAAGAAAACCAGAGCATTTCTTACTAGAGTGCAATGAGCTATTATAGATCAAAGCCTGAAACAAACCGTCCCAACAACCCTACCCGGAAAACAAGGACAAGATCCTTAAGAAACTATTACTATTTGATGCTAAAGCAGAAAACCTGGAAGCAAACCAACAAATAATATATACATACATATACCAAGGCTTTTTTCCCCCTTACAAGGGAGGTAGCCAAAAAGGAAAAGGCATAAAATCATTCCAACCCATTCCATCCCTATCACACTCCACACCCCTCCACCCTCCCTCTTATCTTAGCACCTGGATGACGGGTCATCCCTGCACCTTGTCTACTGCCCTGGGTCAGAAGCAGTGTCGCAAGACACGGCACATCCACAGCAAGGCTGCTTCATTAAATCGGTGACCCCCCCTCTCTGTCCCCCCCTGCATAAAAGGAGAAAATGGGGAGAAATCCCTTTGGGCTGCATCAAATTTTGCTCACACATACTACCTCACCTCCCATCCCCCCGGCCACTCCACCTCATGCATCACAACATCATCCATATACAACCATTCTCCATTCACCCCTGTCTTCTGTCCTCTCCCGTCCTTCCTCAACAGATATTCCCCTCTTCCCCAAAGCCCCCTTCACCCCATCCATCCATCTCATCCTAGGACATCCCCTCATGTTCACTCCCTCCACATCTGCCTTCCATACCTCTTTTACAAATAATATATAACATCTGGAAATGCTGAGCAACCAAAGTCTGAAATTGAACAAAGTGATACCCAAAACAGATTAGGGGTGCTGAAGCCAAGGCCCAGTACCACCACCACACCACCACCAGTGTCTGTCATCACTTTGCAGAATATTAACTGGTTTTAAGGATGGATTTTATTTTATTTTATTTATTTTTTGATTTATTTATATATATTTTTTAGCTACATGGTACAGCATTAGAATATTAATTATTAATTTTGTAAATTATAATACATCAGTGTAATAAGTATTTTTCTTAATGGAAATTAATATCAGAAAATGTTGCTAAAACCTATACTGAAATAAACGAAGTCGCTTCGACCCCTATAGATGCCATCTTTGTTTTGATAGATTCAGAGGTTGGAGATGATGATGACTTCTAGAATTATAGGTGCCAGATTACTCAGTGCAAGTTATGTTAGGTTAGATTAAAAGAACTTTTTGTATTTTCATTTCTTGGGCCTCCACCTCTACCAAAACAAAAATGACGTCTCAAGCAACTGAAACAGCTGCGTTTGTTTGTTTATAGCTTTTAGCAACCTTTTCTATTATTAATTTCCAACAAGAATAATGTATACTACATTGGTGTATCATAATTTACAAAATTATTTAATTTTCTGTTGCTATATCATGTAGGTGTGCTCTTCTAAAAATTTACCATTTTTTATCTGTGGGGTAGGGACCTAATAGCTGCTGGTTATATAGGAAGAATCGAATGGCCCACCATGAGAAACTGGTGTTATCTTATTTTAACATTTAGTTTATCAAAGGCACTCACATTTCACATGGTGAAAGAGTTCATGATTGGGACAGTAATCCTTTGATGTATAATGCTCCCATATTTCTGTGGTAGATTTTACCTTTGGAAGACTTCACTGATTCAGCCATTTTTTATTAGTTTTTGAAACTGTTCTATTTATCCATTATAAAGCTTGAAAAATAGTATTTACTAATACTGAATGGCAGTGTAGTTTATAAATCTTAAATGGGTTTCTGCTTGTTACTTCTCTGTCCATATAAAAGAAGTCTTCCTTAATCCTATACCCTTCATTATTAACTTCTTCCCTAGCAGAAACAGGTATACTTGTTTTCACCTAATGTTCCTTTTTCAGTCATCAACAAGAATACATACATATACCAAGGGATTTTTCCCCCTTACAAGGGAGGTAGCCAAAAAGAAAAAGGCATAAAAACCATTCCCACCCATTGCATCCCTAAATACACTCCACTCCCCTCCACCCTCTACCCTCCCTCTCATCTTGGCACCTCCTGGATGACGGGTCATCCCTGCATCTTGTCCACTGCTCTGGGCCAGAGGCAGTGTTGCAAGACACAGCACATCCACAGCAAGGCCGCTTCATTAAATTAGTGACCCCCCTCTCCGTCCCCTCGTGCAGAAAAGAAGACGGGGAGAAATCCCTTCAGGCTGCGTCAAATTTTACTCACACATACAACCTCACCCCCCACCCATTCCACTTCATGCATCACAATATCATCCATATACAACCATTCTCCATTCACCCCTATCTTCTGTCCTCTCCCATCCTTCCTCAACAGACATTCCCCTCTTCCCCAAAGCCCCTTTCACCCCATCCATCCATCTCATCCTAGGTTGCCCCCTCATGTTCACTCCCTCCACATCTGCCTTCCATACCTGTTTTAATAATCTTTCTTCACTCATTCTTTCCATGTGTCCAAACCATCCCAATAATCTTTCATCCACCCTATCTCCCAACTCCCTTACCACCCCTGTTTTCCTTCTCACCTCATTTCTCACTCTATCCAGCCTAGTAACCCCATCATACTTCTCAGACACCTCATCTCAAACACATTTAAACTCCTCTCTTCCTCTCTTATGTTCCATGTTTCTGCCCCATACAGTGCTGTTGGCACAATCACTCCTTCATACAGTCTCCTCTTAGCATCCAGTCCCAAATGTCTATTCCTCATTACACTTTTTAATCCAACAAGGCATTTACTCGCTTCTCTCAATCTACATTCTACCTCCACCCTCCACTCCACCCTTTCCTGCCACATTTGCACCCAAGTATCTAAAACTGTCCACTTCCAGTCACTCTTCCTTAGTGCTCACTTCCAGTCTGCTGCCACTTTCACCCCTTGTACATCTCATCACCTTACTTTTACCCACATTTATCTTCAACTTTCTTCTATCACACACACTCCCAAAATCTGTCACCAACTTCCTCAATCCCTCCTCTGATCCTGCTACAAGCGCAGTGTCGTCCGCAAACAACAGCTGGCTCACCTCCCACTTTTCTCCATTTTCTTTAACCATCTCCAATCCCTGACCCACCACCCCATCCATGTAAAGATTGAACAGGCAGGGCGACATAACACATCCCTGACGAAGTCCCACCTTTACCTCAAACCATTCACTCTCGCCATTTCTAATCCTAACACAAGCTCTACTACTCTTGTAAAAACTCTTGACTGCTCTTAACAGCTTTCCTCCTATCCCATATATCTGAAGTACCTCCCACAGTGTCTTCCTGTCTACCCTGTCGTAAGCCTTTTCCAGATCCATAAAAGCCCAAAAAACATCCTTACCTTTTTCCTATAGCTTTCTCAAATATCTCTTACCACAAAGATATGATCTACACAACCCCTACCTGTCCTAAACCCACACTGTTCCTCACCAATTACTCCCTCTGTTCCTCTCCTAATCCTCTCAATCAAGACCCTCCCATAAGCCTTCCCAACTACACTTAAGAAGCTAATCCCTCTGAAACTACTACACTCACACTTGTCCCCTTTTCCCTTGTAAAGTGGAACTATAGAGGCATTCCTCCAGTCCTCCAGTCCTCCAGCACTCTACCCTCTCTCCTGCAAACATTAAATAACCTCACCATCCAGTCCACCATCACTGCACCTCCTTTTTTTTTTTTTTAGACATTCTGCATGGCATCCATCCAGACCAGGTCCCTTACCTGCTCTCATCACCTTAACAACTGCCTTCACTTCATCCTTCCTTATTTCTTCTCCATTTTCCTCACTCATCATGGTCATTTACTTAGCATTTCCCACTGCAACTATCTTTCCCTCTCTATCCTCCTTCACATTTAGCAACTCTCTAAAATACTCAGCCCATCTTCCCCTTACTGCCTTCTCTTCCATTGTCATCTCTCCATCTGCACCTTTTACCTTTTCTTCTCTACTTGATTTGCCTCCACTTCCTCTCATAATTTCTTTCCAAATCATCTTTTTACTATCAAAATTTTCTGTCATACTCTTACCCTATTTCACATCTGCTCTCCTCTTTGCCTCCTTTACCTTGTCCTTTACTTCTCTTTTCTTTGTACCTCTCATATGACTCCCTCGTCCTATTTTGTAACCAATCTGTGAAAGCTCGCTTCTTCTCTTCTACAACCTTCTTTGTTTCTTCATCCCACCACTCTCTACCTTTCCTTCTATTTCCTCCCATCCTTCATGTTCCACACACCATCTTTGCACACTTTGTGACTACCTCCTTGAACCATCCCCATTCCTCCTCCACTCCTAGCTCTACTTTATCCTTCACTCCCTCCCACTCCTCCCTCAGCTTCTTGTACTCCTTCTCCTTTTCATTTAAAGAGTTCACTCTAAGCACCTCCCTACCTTTTGTCCTTTTCCTCTTTCTCCATCTATCCACCACTCACAACTTACCTTCCACCAAAAAATGATCTGATATTCCCCCACTCTCTCCCCTTAGCACATGTACATCCTTAACTCTTCCTATTATACTCCTATCTACCACTACATAGTCCATTAACGCTCTACCACCCTTCCATCCACCACCCTCTCCCATGTGTACTTATGCTTGACTTTCTTCCAAAATACTGTATTTGCTATCATCAGCTCTCTTTCTAGACACATCTCCACCATCAAGTCTCCACTATGATTCTTTCCTGGAACTCCACATTTCCCAACCACTCTGTCAGTTGGTTCATTTCCTACCCTAGCATTAAGGTCTCCCAATATTACTACATTTACATTCCTCCCTAATCCCTCTGTGCACTCGTTTAAATCTATCCAAAAAGCCTCCCTTTCTTCTACACTCTTCTCACTATCAGGCCCATATGCACTTACAAAAACCCACATCTCCTTTCCCAGTTTCACCTTCATCCACATTATTCTTGAGGAAACCTCCTTCCACTCCACTACATGTTTACCTATCTCTTCACTTACTAGTATAGCCACCCCTTCTCTCCCTTGCCCTCTCTTCACTCCTGATAACCTCCCAATTACACTCCCAAACTCACACTCGCCCTTCCCTTTCAACTTAGTTTCACTCAAAGCCAACACATCCATCTTTCTTCTCACAAACATACTATCTATCTCTTCCCTTTTACTCTCATCTGTACCACATCCAAGTACATTAAAAGAACCAAACCTTAGGGTACTGGTTGGAAAACTCCTAGACCCTCTTATGCCTTTACTTTTTTTTAGGAATGTTTCCAGTGGGGCTACAGGGACTAAAACTTAACCTTGAAAAACCAGCTACAGACATATTTACTCATAGATTCTGAGCCTTTTCAAGCCATTCTACATTTGAAATGAGTATTCTCGGCAAATCATACAGCTGGCAGAGGCATAAAAGGTAGCACTGGGTCAGTTCAAGGCCACTTTCTTACTAGACTTGCTATTGCAGCCACTGTGGTCAGGTGCAGTTTTCATCCACATGACCACTTGTTTTTTTATGACTTTTTCAAAGAAATTACACCCCAAATGTCTAATTCTGAGGAAGATAGTGAATATGAACCTTCCCTCAGAAGCTTGAATACTTCTGATGACAGTGCCAGTTCATCAGACAATGACTATTTCTTCACAAGTGGTGATGATGATGAGGAGGGAGGTGATGGGAGAGCTTGGATAAGCCTCGAGTTGTCAGAGGACCGCATGAATGCAGCACCATCATGTTTCCCATTCACAGGAAATCCTGGAATTATAGTTGATGAAGACCCAACAGAAATGAATCCTTTTGAAATCTTCAGTCTTCTTATCGATAACAGGATTATTGACTGTGTACTGGTGGAGACTAATTGTTTTGCTGAACAAACTGGACAAGGCGATTCTTTAACAGAGGCTGAAATTTTCATATTTTTTGCCATGAAAATGCTTGGGGGTATTGTGAAAATTGCCAGAAGAAGAAATGAAGTGGTCACAAGAGAAAACTGAAGAAACTATGGTGAAAACGTATGGTTTATAGGAAGACAAGTTAACTCGTTTTTTGCCTACAAAAGTATTTTCAAAATAAAAAGTCAATCACAAAAATGGAAATAAAATGAAATAAAAAATGTTTTTCATAATCAGCATGAAAAATACTATATAAAACCAAAATAAGAAAATTCATCTGAAAACGAAACATTTTTAACCAGAAATTGTTGGGGAAGAGGTTAAGAAAACTTAAATAGAATTTCTATTTGTTTTATAATTTCTAATGTCAACCTTGCCTTTTTCATTCTAGTCACATAAATATCCTCTTTTATACCTTCCATCATTGTCATCTCTCATCTAAAATATTTGATCAATTATCCACATCTTTTAGGTATTATAGTTTCCATGCCACTACTACTGCTACTATTACTAGTACTAGTAGTGTTATAAGCCAATGACATAGAAATAGCCCCAAACTAATAGAACATGGTCACCATTCCAGTATTTCTTTCCAAAGTGACTATTGTCAGCTGCTTTGGTGTTGTGGGTCCATGTGACTGTGGGTATCCAGTTAGTAAAATTCAAAGCAACAGTTATTATGATTATTATGATAGATTTTGTTGTTTGCAGAAGTCATTTCTTTGGAACAATTGGTTTTACAGATGGTGGTGTGGGAGGTATTAGATGCCAACAGTGATGATGAAACAAGGCAAGCTACGGATGCAGGTGCTCTCACGTCCTTGTATGAAGTGGTAAAGCTTGCCTACTTAGAACCAAAACAGGTAAGTTTGTATCATAGTTGTATTTATAGAGTTAAGTTTTATAGGGACCTCAGGCTTGTAACATTCTGTACTTTTTAACCTCTTAAATATGATAATGCCTATTGTCACGAATCTAGGCTCTGTGTTTGAGTTTATACATCGAATCGAGACTTAGGATTCGAGTAGTTCCTTCAATCCAGAATATTAGATTCAAAACGTAGCCTCGTTTTGGATATTCTTTCTCTTCGCGGGGATAAAGAAAAGCAATGGAAAAAGCAACGGGAATAGATTTTCTAGCACAGTATAAAAGTATAAATATATATATCTCTTACCAATGTTGAGCAAGAACAGAGTGCGGTGCAGGAACGGGGTGGGGGTAAGGACCACTGCTCCCCTTCTTATATACACAGACCGCACGACACCAGTGTCATAGCACAGGTGCCAACATGTACTTAATTAATTTATCCTATTTCTATTTACCCAACTCCACACTTCCACCATTTCCTTTATTCTTGTGTGGAGAGGGCTCACAAATTAATTTCTACCTGATACCTTAATTCTACAATGTAATGTGACCATAGATATGTTGGCTCTACGTCGCCGCCTGGTTTTGGCGCGCGTGCCCCTTGACCTGATATCGGCGAGGTCACCGATCTCGTACTCCTCCGCTGGTATATTCGCGTGCACTTCTTGTCCATAGAGTCCCTGCGCACAAAGGGGCTCATTGTTTCTCTTGGATCCGGGCTCCTTCGCTACAACATATTGTCATGGTCGGGGTATCGTGAACATGGCCATGACACTATGTATGTGTCATGAGCTGTGAGTGGGGTGTACAAGGATACCAGAATCAGCTTCCTTTTTGTAGTTGTAGCTTAGTGACCCCCATATTCTGTAAACAGGCTTAATCATGTGTTCTGTTATGTAATATTGAATCAGGGTGAAGGAGAACAAGTATAACAGCAGTAACTATTTTGCAATGCAATACCATGATGCATCATTGTACATCAGGCAACCTGGGTGATCATGTTTGTGTGATTCATTGTGTTCCTGGATCACATATGGGTCTCATAATTGACAGCTGCAACCCCCCCCCCCATGAAGAAAGCTTAGCATTTATGACCTAATCTATGGTAAATGCTGTGCTTTTTTTTTTATTATATTGAACTCCAACTTTCAACTGGTGACAGGAACAGCCCCACACCAGAACAAAGCAGGCAACAGTCCAAAGTTTCTTTCAAGAAAAATTTGAGATGGTCCTAGGACCATTGTGAACCAATGTCAAGGCTTCAGTTTTTCCACTTAGTAAAACTTGAGGCAGCAATTTCCAGCACTCTGACAACTCCAACACTAAATAGGCCTGGACATAGAAACAAACTGCCCCAGATGCAACCATCATACAAAAGACACTAAAATTATACTACCCCACCTTGACCACACCCAGGCAATAACAATATTTTTTCTTTGAATGACCACCAATCTAGTGGTTATTGTCAGTTACCAGGACCTATGGGTGTCCAGCAAGAAACCTGGGGTTATGAATTGATTGATTGTTGGATTTATCTTTGCTTTTATTTTCTCTTTTATGAGGGAGAGTGATTATGGTGTGTAGTGTTTTATATTTCTCTTTAACAAATAACCTCCCCAGATATTTTAGTGTGCTCACCCTCATTCCACACTCAAACACGATATGGAACCATTCATACCTCCCCTCAGATCATGTCCCCATAAAAATTACCTTAGAACTTTAACCTCTTCACTCCGGGGCACATCACACGTCTGGCAGCATTAGCTGCCCAACGTGCAATGTTGCATCATAATAAATTGCATTATAAAAAATAAAGTCAGTGCTCAATCGTTCGTTCTCTTTCACATGTGAATTTTGATAACCATAGAAAATATGATGAAGCCAGTTTAGAGAGAATGGAGGTTACGTAGGTACGACTACAATAAATATAATCAAGACGCCGACGTCGGCATCATCTCGTACCGACTTGCTCCTCATGACGCCTATGTAGGCGTCACCGTATGGAAATGGTTAAAAAAATGTAAATAAGTATACCCACAAAACATTCATTAACTACAAGAAAGCAAATTGGACAGAATGATTGGGGGAAATAGTTGGATGTCCTTGGAGGATGCATGAATTTGTTGCTGGGAATGAGAACAAGATCCATTTGTATTTCACTGCTGATAAACAATGATTCAATCCCTGGGTACAATGTCACACCTAAGAGATTGTAAAAAAGAGGTTTAAGTAGGATATCAGAAAGGAGCAAGTGGTAGACAAAAGAAAAGGTGGGTGGATGGGGTGAATGAAGTCACGAGAGCACATGGTCAGGATGTCAATCAAGCAACAAAAAATGTGCATGACTGACTGAGAAGAGTGCATAGAAAGAGATGGTGGCCTATTCCTTGAGGGCTGCACCAAAGATCAACTTGCAGTATTGCATAAAGAATTATGAGGTACATGGTTCAAGTGGGAAGAAATGAGAGGGATGTGTGATTGGGGTAAAGGGTTAGTCCCCCCCCCCCCTATCAAGCCACCTGACTTTGCAGGGAATTGTCAATTGAATGAGGGAGGGGTTAGTGTAGGTGACCTGTGGGTGTTACTTTGGTACAGCCCATTATTATTTTTAAGAATTTGTGTTGAATTGGGTAGATATTCTTTGTATTCTTTATGATAGGGTTGTGTGATGTTACTGGTGAGAGCTTGCTTTTGGGCTCATTTTGTCTGATGAGTGATTGCATTGCCTCTGACCTAAGGAGTGTGGCATAGGACAGGGATGAACCTTCACACATGAGGAGCTAAGATAGGAGGAGTGGATAGGATTTTGAATGGGTATGGGGTGGATTTAGGATTGGTATACAGTCAGTGCGGATCTTATTGCATACTCGGGAAATAAAAGCAAAAATTTTTTATCAGATTATTTTAAAATTTACAAAAAATAGTTAAACACACCGTCAATGCTACTTCCCAGTGAGGAAGCCCTTGGCCTTGATGACCTGCTGGAGTCTGCTGGGGACAGAATTGGCCAAATTCTGACAGTGGGAAGAAGGAATTTCCTCCCACACCTGGATGGCTATCTCAAGCTTGGGAATTGTAAATGTACCCCCCTGACAAAGGCGTGCCTTTGTGATGCCCCATAAGTTTTCCATGGGGGAAATATTGGGTGACTCATCGGGTCAATCCTCTATGTAGTTGACTTTTGGATCTCGGACACTTTTTGGCTGCCCTTGAGGTGTGGCAAGGGGCGCCATTCTGCTGAAGGATCTCAAACCTGGTTTTTGCAAAACACTTCCCAAAATTCTCCTGTAGAAGGTTAATATGGCACTCATAGTTGACAGTCTGGCCCTTATGGAGTATTACAAGGTTCCCCAAACCACCATAGCTAAGGGTGCCTCACACCATAAGACAGGGCAGATGCTTAACATTCATCACTGTCAAGTGTGGGTCACATGCTGATGCATTAGTAGAGTTCCACATCATTGTTCCCTTGCTCTCACTTATACAAACAGTTGCTTCATCAGTCCAAAGGACCGTATGCCACTGAACAAGGTCCCAATCTTTATGATCCTTGGCAAATTGGACATGGCGGCGCCTTTGTTTCGCAGTGATGAGGGGTTTCACACGTGCTTTCATTTTCAAGTAGTTTTAACTGCTTCTGAATATTTTCCTGAATTCTCCTGATGGAAACGTCACAGAGAAGCATAGGGTTCGTTTCATTCAATTCCTTTGCAGTTATAGAAAGGTTAAGTTCCAACTGACATTTTACAAGCCTGCCTTTGGGGAATCTTCAAGGACTTTCCCTGGCATGTTTGTGGAGGGACACATCATCAACCTCTCCATCCACACACCATTTTGTTAGGAGTTGGGACACAGTACATGTAGACACACCTGTTGCCTTGGCAATTTCTCGATTATTCTTTCCCACTTTGTGTAGTTTGCTTAAGTGCCGGAGGAAATGATATAGGTAAGGTAGGGAGTGAGGAATTATTTGCGTGGTACCGAGATGCGCTAGACAAGATCAGAAATAGGGGAGGTGTTCCTGTAGTATGTGGAATCCTTCCGAGGCATAGAGTTGGAGGCATGTGGCATTCCAGGGCTATTGCAATGAATTGCAGGCTGGCAAAACATTGTAAGGCTAATGGATGGGCATTTGTCGACAACTGGGACCGCTTTTATGGTAAGAATCACCTATACACAAGGGACGGAGTGCACTTGTCTCCCAAAGGATTTCGGCTCCTTGCTGAATCCCTTGAGCGAGAAGTAGGCATCCTACAGGGTTTTTTCGGGTAGATTATGTGGGAGTAGGGGGGGAAGTATCGGAATATAGTTTAGGAAATAGAAACAACTTAGAGGACTGTACAAAAAATCACCAAAGCAGGTGGAGGGAAGATAAACTTAAAGTTTACTATACAAATAGTAGGAGCATAATTAACAAAATTGATTTGCTGCGAGGTAAAGCATGCGTAGAAAATTTCGATATTATAGCCATTACTGAATCCTGGATCAACATGGCTGATAAAACATTTCCTTCCGGAAATCGAAATAGAAGGATATAAGTTTTTTCATAAGGATAGGGTCGGCAGGAATGGGGGAGGTGTAGCACTTTTCGTTAAAAATACATTAAACTGTATTATCAACAATTCGATTAAGGAAGAGGACTGTACGGAATCTATTTGGGTAGAGATTATAGGCAAGAATAAGAAAGTTATTATTGGCGTCTTGTATAGACCTCCTAACCTTAGCATTGAGCAGACTGATTCCCTAATTCATGAAATTCACAGAGCGTCCCAGTACAAAAACGTTGTAATCATGGGAGATTTTAACTATAGAAACATTGACTGGGAAACTTTAATAGGAGATCATGAAGCGAAAAAATTCCTAGATGTGGTGCAGGATAATTTCCTAAAACAAATGATTACCGATCCTACGAGGGGACAAAATACCCTGGACTTAATTCTAACAAATAATGAGCACCAAATTAGCAGCATAATAGTGGGTGATAGTCTAGGCTTTAGCGATCATCAAGAAATAAGATTTAATATTATTTGGGAAAAAATAAAAAGTACAAATAACGTTCAAGTACCAGACTTCAGGAAAGCAAACTTTGACAATATAAAAACCTATTTGAAATTGAATACGAAAAACAATCCGGACGTTTCAAACATTCTTGATTCTCGTTGCGGGGCTGATAGTCAGAAGTGGGTCAAGGAGGATACGCGTACCTTGGGTCAGGTCTGGGTCAAGGAGAGAAATACGCATACCTTAGGTCAGGTCTGGGTCAAAGAGAGTGATGCGCGTGCCTTGGGTCAGGTCGATTCGGGGCGACGGCCCAAAAATCAGGTCAGTACTTTGGATGAGATGTATAGCAATCTGGCAGATCTAATTATTAATGCACAAAACACATTTATCCCCCTAAAGTCAATACGGAAAAAATAGTAATACTCCCAAATGGATGACGGACAGATTGAAACATGAGATCGGAATTAAAAGAGGACTTTACGTAAAAATAAAAAACGGGGAATCACACCTTAGATCAAGATATAACGAAATGGCAAAGCTGGTTAAAAGGAATACACGTTCAGCGAAACGTAATTATGAAATCAAGGTTGCCAGTCAAGCAAAATCCAACCCAAAGGGTTTCTTTCACCTCTATAGAACAAAAAATAAAGAAAGAATAGGACCAATTAAAAACGATGAAAATGTCATGATAGAATCGGAAGAAAAAATGAGTGAGGAGTTTAACAATTATTTTCTATCGGTGTTTACTAATGAGAGGTTAGATAAAGTACCTGACTGCGATCCGATTTTCAGAGGGGATGAAGAAAATAGCCTAACTAATATCAGCATTAGTAAAGAAGAAGTTATCAAGCAGATTGACAGACTTAAAGCTACAAAATCTCCGGGTCCGGACGAAATTTTTCCAAGAATGCTTAAAGAGTGTAAATTTGAAATCTGCGACCAGTTAACTGAAATATTCAATAAATCGGTAGACACTGGTTCTGTTCCAACTGCTTGGAGGCAGGCAAACGTTGTTCCTGTTTTTAAGAAGGGAGATAGATCGACCATATGCAACTACAGGCCAATCTGTTTGACATTGGTTATAGGATAATTGCTTGAATCAATAATAGTAAATAGACTCAGAGAACACATTGAAGGGCATAATTTAATTCGTGATTCACAGCATGGTTTCTCCAAAGGTAAGTCATGCGTGACTAATCTTCTATCCTTTTACACTAAGGTATATAAGGCGTCAGACAACAATGAAAATTACGATGTTATTTACCTTGACTTTAGCAAAGCGTTCGACAAAGTGCCACACCAGAGACTACTAAATAAAATCAAAGCCCATGGCATAGGAGGAAAAGTGTTAGAATGGATTAGAGCTTGGATTAGTAACAGAAAACAGCGGGTCACCATAAATGGAAAAAAATCTAGGTGGGGCAATGTTACTAGCGGAGTCCCCCAGGGCTCGGTTTTGGGTCCCTTATTGTTCATTATGTATATAAACGACTTAGACGATGGGTTAAATAGTGATGTTAGTAAGTTTGCGGACGACACTAAAATAGGACGCCTAATTAGGTCAGGAGAAGACGCCCAGATTCTGCAGGATGATCTTAATAAACTGTTAACATGGTCGGTGAAATGGCAAATGAACTTCAATATCTCTAAGTGTAGCGTGTTAAACGTAGGGCTACACAACCCCGAAAATCGATACAACTTAGATGACACGTTTTTAGAAAAAGCTGAGTGCGAGAGGGACTTGGGAGTTCTGGTGAGTCTGGACCTTAAAACCAGGAAGCAGTGCATTAGCGCCAGAAATAAAGCAAACAGAGCATTAGGCTTCATTGCTAGGACGGTAACGAATAGAAGTGCAGAGGTAATTATTAAACTCTATCTAGCGATAGTTAGACCCATCCTTGACTATGCGGTACAGTTTTGGTCTCCGTCCTACAGAATGGACATAAATTCACTAGAATCAGTATAGAGAAGAATGACCAAAATGTTACAAGGACTCGGAAATTTGCCTTACGAAGAGAGGCTTAGGCACCTAAACTTACACTCTGGAAAGACGCAGAGTGCGGGGTGATCTAATAGAAGTGTTCAAGTGGATCAAAGGCTATAACAAGGGTGATGCAAACAAGGTCATCATAATAAAACAACAGGGCAGGACTCGCAGTAATGGGTATAAACTGGACAAATTTAGATTTAAGAAGGAAATAGGCAAGAATTGGTTTACAAATAGGGTGGTCGATGAATGGAATAAACTTAGTAACCACGTAGTAAGCGCTGAAACTATCAGTTGTTTTAAAAAACGATTAGACAACTTTATGGATGGGGACGACAGGTGGTGATGGATACGGAGCTGCCTAGTGTAGGCCTTATGGTCTTTTGCAGTCTCCTTTATTTCTTATGTTCTTATGTTCTTATGTTCAATCACACTCACAATGTTATCATGCGCTGTATGATTTCCAGGTATCACGCAAAGGGCAGGCACACCCTAAAAGTCAGTGAACACCATAAGGAAAAATTAAGAAACTGTGACAACGCAAAAAAAAATCACTTCCACTGAAGGACATTCACACATTGACCAACTTTGTCTTGTGTGGCTATTGCATGGGTGGATGGCTGAAGGTGTTTAGTTAGTCACTTTCTCCCACATGGTTTTTGCGAATGAGATATCACATGGGTCCCAAAAGTGTGGACCATTTTGCATATTCGAAAAGTTTCCAAAACTGTTCATGCTAACCGTATGTTTTGACTTAGCCACCCTTATTATAAAGGGGAGGAGTACTTTTGGTATATGTATGTAGCTCTTTTATTGGTGAAGATATCACTGATTAGGAAAGGAAAGGGACCAGTGATGGATATCTACAAGTGGCAGGCCTGTGAGGAAGCTTGCTGGCTGAGCAGATTAGGGTGTCATTACTTACAGCATAGGTCGAGGGGATGGTGGTTCAAACTTTGCCAATGGTGAAGTTGAACCAAGGGCTTGGTTCATCAAGCTGAGCGGATTAGGGTGTCGTTACTTCCAACATAGGTCAAGGAGATAGTGGTTCAAACTTTGCCAATGGCGAAGTTGAACCAAGGGCTTGGTTCATTGAATTCCATGTTACAAAGTCCTCTGTAAGGAGCACTGTCCTAACCTCCTGATAGGGAGGAGTTTGTGATGTTAAACCAAATCATATCCCGTGTGGGGTATTGGCTGCATGTTATTGTGGCAAAGTAGCATGCAGTTGATACATTAGGGTCTATATGGGGTACCCCTACGGAACAGAGCCACATATCATTTTGTCTGTGATAGAGGAAACTCTGTTCATAGAGTAATGGTGACACTTTCATGCTACAACTGTCCCTCCGTTATGCTGTCCCCCAATCCCTTGTTACTGTCCTGTACAATTTCTCTGAATATTCATTTCCTTTTTCGCCTACCTACCCTGTGGTGGGGGAAAAGAATACTGCCACCAAGTATTTCCACTTGGATCGCAAGAGGCGAGAAAAAAAGGGACGGGGATTGGGACCAGGCATCCTTCTCCCTGTAGCCCCACAGGGGACATTCCTAAAAAAAAGTAAAGGCATAAGAGGGTCTAGGAGTTTTCCGACCAGCACCCTAAGGTTTGGGTCTTTTAACCTCTTCATTCCGGGGCACATCACATGTCTGGCAGCATTAGCTGCCCGACATGCGATGTTGCGTCATAATAATCGCATTATAAAAAATAAAGTCGGTGCTCAATCGTTCGTTCTCTTTCACCCGTGAATTTTGATAACCATAGTAAATATGATGAAGCCAGTTTAGAGAGAATGGAGGTTACGTAGGTACAACTACAATAAATATGATCAAGACGCCGTCGTCGGGATCATCGTGTACCCACTTGCTCCTCATGACGCCTACGTAGGCGTCACCGTATGGAAGTGGTTAATGTCCGTGGATGTGGTACAGATGAGAGTAAAAGGGAAGAGAGAGGTAGTATGTTTGTGAGAAGAAAGATGGATGTATTGGCTTTGAGTGAAACTAAGTTGAAAGGGAAGGGCGAGTGTAAGTTTGGGAGTGTAAGTGGGAGGTTATCAGGAATGAAGAGAGGGCAAGGGAGGAAGGGGTGACTATACTAGTAAGTGAAGAGATAGGTAAACATGTAGTGGAGTGGAAGGAGGTTTCCTCAAGGATAATGTGGATGAAGGTGAAACTGGGAAAGGAGATGTGGGTTTTTGTAAGTGCATATGGGCCTGATAGTGAGAAGAGTGTAGAAGAACGGGAGGCATTTTTGATATATTTAAATGAGTGCATGGAGGGATTAGGGAGAAATGTCAATGTAATAGTACTGGGAGACCTTAATGCTAGGGTAGGAAATGATCCAATTGATGGAGTGGTTAGGAAATATGGAGTTCCAGGAAAGAATCGTAGTGGAGAGTTGATGGTGGAGATGTGTCTAGAAAGGGAGTTGATGATAGCAAATACAATGTTTCGGAAGAAAGTCAAGCATAAGTACACATGGGAGAGGGTGGTGGATGGAAGGGTGGTAGATAGAGTGTTAATGGACTATGTAGTGGTAGATAGGAGTATGATAGGAAGAGTTAAGGATGTACATGTGCTAAGGGGAGAGAGTGGGGGAATATCAGATCATTTTTTTGGTGGAAGGTAAGTTGAGAGTGGAGGATAGATGGAGAAAGAGGAAAAGTACAAAAGGTAAGGAGGTGCTTAGAGTGAACTCTTTAAATGAAAAGGAAAAGGAGGAGTACAAGAAGAAGCTGAGGGAGGAGTGGGAGGGAGTGAAGGATAGAGTAGAGCTAGGAGTGGAGGAGGAATGGGGATGGTTCAAGGAGGGAGTCACAGTGTGCAGAGATGGTGTGTGGAACAAGAAGGATGGGAGGAAATAGAAGGAAGGGTAGTGAATAGTGGGATGAGGAAACAAAGAAGGTTGTAGAAGAGAAGAAGTGAGCTTTCACAGATTGGTTACAAAATAGGACAAGTAAGTAATATGAGAGGTACAAAGAAAAGAAAAGAGAAGTAAAGCAAAAGGTAGAGGCGGCAAAGAGGAGAGCAGATGTGAAATGGGGTAAGAGTATGACAGAAAATTTTGAAAGAAATTAAGAGAGGAAGTGGAGGCGAATCAAGTAGAGAAGAAAAGGTAAAAGGTGCAGATGGAGAGATGATAATGGAAGAGAAGGCAGTAAGGGGAAGATGGGCATAATATTTTAGGGAGTTGCTAAATGTGAAGGAGGATAGAGAGGGAAAGATAGCTGCAGTGGGAAATGCTAAGAAAATGAGAGTGATGAGTGAGGAAAATGGAGGAGAAATAAGGAAGGATGAAGTAAAGGCAGTTGTTATGATGAAAACAGGTAAGGGACCTGGTCTGGATAGATGCTATGCAGAGTATCTAAAAAAAGGAGGTACAGTGATGGTGGACTGGTTGGTGAGGTTATTTAATGTTTGCTGGAGAGAGGGTAGTGCCAGAGGAGTGCCTGTATAGTTCCACTTTACAAGGGGAAAGGGGACAATTGTGAATGTAGTAGTTTCAAAGGGATTAGCTTGTTAAGTGTAGTTGGGAAGGCTTTGGGAGGATCTTGATCGAGAGGATTAGGAGAGGAACAGGAGTAATTGGTGAGGAACAGTGTGGATTTAGGACGGGAAGAGGTTGCGTAGATCAGATTTTTGTGAGAAGACAGATATATGGGAAAAGGTAAGGATGTTTTTTTTGGCTTTTATGGATCTGGAAAAGGCTTATGACAGGGTAGACAGAAAGGCACTGTGGGAGGTTTTGCGGATATACGGGATAAGAGGAAAGCTTCTTGGAGCTGTCAAGAGTTTTTATGAGAGTAGTAGAGCTTGTGTCAGGATTGGAAATGGAGAGAGTGAATGGTTCGAATGTAAAGGTGGGACTTCATCAAGGATGCATTATGTCGCCCTGGCTGTTCAACTTATTCATGGATGGGGTAGTGCGAGAGGTAAAGGCAAGGGTGGTGGGTCAGGGATTGGAGATGGTTAAAGAAAATGGAGAAAAGTGGGAGGTGAGCCAGCTGTTGTTTGCTGACGACACTGCGCTTGTGGCAGGATCGGAGGAGGGATTGAGGAAGTTGGTGACAGATTTTGGGAGAGTGTGTGATAGAAGAAAGCTAAAGATAAATGTGGGTAAAAGTAAGGTGATGAGATGTTCAAGGGGTAAAAGTGGCAGCAGACTGGAAGTGAGCATTAAGGGAGCGACTGGAGGAAGTGGATAGTTTTAGATACTTGGGTGCAAATGTGGCAGGAAAAGGCAGAGTGGAGGTGGAGGTAGAATGTAGATTGAGAGAAGCGAGTAAATGCCTTGGTGGATTAAAAAGTGTAGTGAGAATAGACATTTGGGAATGGATGCTAAGAGGAGACTGTATGAAAGAGTGATTGTGCCAACAGCACTGTATGGGTCAGAAACATGGAACATAAGAGAGGAAGAGAGAAGGAGTTTGAATGTGTTTGAGATGAGGTGTCTGAGAAGTATGATGGGGGTTACTAGGCTCGATAGAGTGAGAAATGAGGAGATGAGGAGTAGAACAGGGGTGGAAAGGAAGTTGGGAGATAGGTTTGATGAAAGAGTATTAGGATGGTTTGGACACATTGAAAGAATGAGTGAAGAAAGACTAGTAAAAGAGGTATGGAAGGCAGATGTGGAGGGAGTGAACATGAGGGGACGTCCTAGGATTAGATGGATGGATGGGGTGAAGGGGGCTTTGGGGAAGAGGGGAATGTCTGATGAGGAAGGACGGGAGAGGACAGAAGACAGGGGTGAATGGAGAATGGTTGTATATGGATGATGTTGTGATGCATGAGGTGGAATGGGTGGGGGGACGAGGAGTGAGGTAGTATGTGTGAGCAAAATTTGACGCAGCCCGAAGGGATTTCTCCCCATCTCCTTTTATGTATAGGGGGATGGAGAGGGTGGGTCGCCAATTTAATGAAGCGGCCTTGCTGTGGATGTGCTGTGTCTTGTGACACTGCTTTTGACCCAGGGCAGTGGACAAGGTGTAGGGATGACCCGTCATCCAGGAGGTGGTAAGATGAGAGGGAGGGGGGAGGGGTGTGGAGTGTGATAAGGATGGAATGGGAGGGAATGATTTTATGCCTTTTCCTTTTTGGCTACCTCCCTTGTAAGGGGGAAAAAGCCTTGGTATATGCATGTATGTATATCTTCAGGTAGGCCTGTGTGGTGGATGTTGGGGAATATTGTCTCACTGTTGTCCATTTACAAAACCTGTCAGTATCCACACCTCTTGTGTAGAAGTCAGCCCTGAAGAGCTGGCACTTGATCCAAAGATCAGACCCAAGGGCCAGGTTCTCTATCAATTTTAGTTCCTCCACCTTTTCACATAAGGAAAACTTAACCAATAACCGCTCCCCTCCTGTTGATGTAAGCTGCTGACACAGAAACCTCCTAGACTAATACAAAAGCAACAGTAGTCCAGTATTTCTTCAAAGAGATCTGCAGGAGAATCCGGGGGGGGCATTGCCAGCCACTTTGGGGTTACACGTTTCCAATCATTGAAAAATGAGGTAACTAATACTATTATTATATATACATACATATACCAAAGGCATTTTACTCCTTGCAAGGGAGGTAGCCAAAGTTAAAAGGCATAATTCCTCTTCCACCCATTTCATCCCCTCCCATTCCACCCCCATTTACCACCCCTCCCTCCCTCACTTTCATCTTGTCTCCTGGATGACTGGTCATCCCTGCATCTTGCCCACTGTCGTGGGTCAGAAGCAATGCAGCAAGGCTGCTTCATTTAATTGGCGACCCCCCTTGCCATCCCCTCATGAAGTAACATTGAAGACAGAGAGAAATCCCATTAGGTTGGATCAAAATAGCATTTACACATAACCATTTCGTAACCTCCCCTACCCACTCTATACTCCCTTCTCTGCATCACAGTATCATCCATATACAGGCATTCTTCACTCACCCATGTCTTCTGTCTTCTCCCTTCTTCAACAGACATTCCCCTCTTCCTCAATGCCCCTTTTACCCCATTCATCCATCCATCTTGTCCTTGGTCATCCCCTCATGTTGACTCCATCCACCTTTGCCTTCCTCACTTCTTTTTACTAATGTTTCATCACTCATTCTTTCCATGCGTCCAAATCATCTCAATACTCTTTCATCAACCCTATCTCCTATTCCTTTTCCTGCCCTGCTCTCCTCACCTCTTCATTTCTCAATCTATCCAAACGTGTAACCCCTACCATACTACTCAGACATTTCATCTCAAACACATTTAAACTCTTCCTCTCTTATGTTCCATGTATTATATTTTATATTATTATTATATTATGTTCCATTTTATTATATGAAAGAAAAAGAAAAATAATACTTTTAATATGCCATAATTTTCTAATGAATATGTTTGCATGCAGAAAATGCAGGATGACCCTTCATCCACAAGGAGCCAAGATAAAAGGGAAACAAGGGTGGTGGATAGGAATGGAATGGGTGGGAGTAGGTGCATGCTTGTAACTTTGGCTACCTCCCTTATAAGGGGGAAGAAGCCCATGGTATATATGTAGATACATACATACATATACCAAGGCTTTTTCCCCCTTTCAAGGGAGGTAGCCAAAAAGGGAAAGGCATAAAAACACTCCCACCCATTTCATCCCTAAATACACTCCACACCCCTCCCACCCTCCCTCTCATCTGAGCACCTCCTGGATGACGGGCCATCCCTGCACCCTGCAGGGATGTAGATAGATGTTTGAAAACCATTTTATTTCCACAATCACTTAATGACAACTTTTCTGTAGCCATACAGGTCACCACTGATATGTGCAAATGGAGCTTGGGGCCATGTTGCTGTAGCTATTGACAAATGGCTCTTCGTCTTTGGTGAGGGTTGTTCAACCCTCCACATGCAGCTGGAATTAAGTTGTGTGGTTGATGTCCTCATCTGGATGCCTGAGGCAGCCTTCCTTGTTGCTGCAACAAGAAGTGGAGAATTTCATTGCATCCATATAGGTAGCAAAAGGATTTTACTTACAAAGTAAGTTAGGACACTTGTTTCTTATTATGCATTAATTTTGACATGTTTAGCTGCAAATATATATATATATATTAAGGTATAACTTTGAGATAAAAAAATGTGACTGGTTTAGTTGATAATTGCATCCCTAGGATTTCTTAAACCCATAGCAAGTATTATGTAGTTTCTAATTATTGTGAAATCAAATAGGTGTATGTGCATATGAAATTACTACAATTAGATATGAATTGGAAAATATTTACAGGGAATTGGTAGACAAGAACGATGATTCGCCTACGTTTGTTAGTGGCCAGTGCACTCAGTGGGAAGGAGTTGTCAGTATTATTTTAGTGGCTACAGGGGGACAAGTGATACAGTAAGTATAAATTTCAGTATTTTTGACTTAATGTATTTCAGTAGATTTATTCTTGAATGGAGTATTGATTGCATAAGTAATATGTAGACATTATTTTAGGGACTTAGTGACATTCCTGCAGAAAGTCAATCATTCTTTTATACATACATATACCAAGGGTTTTTCCCCTAACGAGGGAGGTAGCCATAAATCAAAGGCATAAATCCACTGCCACCCATTTCATCCCCACATATTCCACTCCCATTCACCACCCCTCCCACCCTCTTTTCTTGGCTCCTCTTGGATGACTGGTCATCCCTACATCTTGCCCACTGCCCTGGGTCGGAATCAATGCAGCAAAGTACAGCACATCCACAGCAAGGCAGTTTCATTTAATTGGCAACCCCTCCCCCATCCTCTACTCACCCCTGTCTTCTGTCTTCTCCCTTTGTTCCTCAACAGACATTCCCCTCTTTCCTAATGCCCCTTTTATCCTATCCATCTCACCCTTGGTTGCCCCCTCGTGTTCACTCCCTCCATATTTACCTTCCACTCCTCTTTTACTAATCTTTCTTCACTCATTCTTTCCATGTGTCCAAACCGTCCCTATATTCTTTCATCAACTCTATCTCCCAATTCCCTTTCCATCCCTGTTCTCCTCCTCGCCTCATTTTTCACTCTATCCAACCTAGTAACCCCTACCATTCTTCTCAGGTATTTTTATTTCACATTTAATGCATTTAAACTCTTCCTTTCTTATGTTCCACATTTTTGTCCCCATACAGTGCTGTCGGCATAATCACTCCTTCATATAACCTCCTCTTAGCTTCCATTCCCAAATGACTATTTTTTCATTACACTTTTTAAAGCCCCAAGGCATTTACTTGCTTCTCTCAATCTACATTCTACCTCCACCCCCACTCCTCCCTTTCCTGCCACATTTGCCCCCCAAATGTGGACCCCTTTATACTTGCTTCCAATTTGTTGCCATTCTCTCCCCTTGTACATCTAATCACCTTACTTTCATAAGTGAAGATTTAATTTCCATGAAAAAAAGAAATATTGTATTGCATTGTAATGTAGGATAAAATAGAGAAATCCGCACTCAGAAATATGGGTCCCAGAGATAAGAAATGTGTGAAGGAACAAGTCATATCACAAGTGATGATGTTTTTAGCATTTCACTCAGTGGGTCGATAAGCTATAGGAAGAGACAAATACAGAAGACTCAGAACTCAGAATTGCAAAATCAGAGGTTAGAATAGAATTAATTATAAAGTATAACAAAGGTCATAGTATAGTTCCGCTTTACAAAGGAAAGGGGGACAAGTGTGAGTGTAGTAGTTACAGAGGGATCAACTTGTTGAGTGTAGTTGGGAAGGCTTATGGGAGGGTCTTGATTGAGAGGATTAGGAGAGGAACAGAGGGAGTAATTGGTGAGGAACAGTGTGGTTTTAGGACAGGTAGGGGATGTGTAGATCAGATTTTTGTAGTAAGGCAGATATGTGAGAAAGCTATAGAAAAAGGTAAGGATGTTTTTTTGGCTTTTATGGATCTGGAAAAGGCTTAGGACAGGGTAGACAGGAAGTCACTGTGGAAGGTACTGCAGATATATGGGATAGGAGGAAAGCTGTTAAGAGCAGTCAAGAGTTTTTTATGAGAGCAGTAGAGCTTGCATTAGGATTAGAAATGGAGAGAGTGAATGGTTTGAGGTAAAGGTGGGACTTCGTCAGGGATGTGTTATGTCGCCCTGGCTGTTCAATCTTTACATGGATGGGGTGGTGCGAGAGGTGAATGCAAGGGTAGTGGGTCAGGGATTGGAGATGGTTAAAGAAAATGGAGAAAAGTGGGAGGTGAGCCAGCTGTTGTTTGCGGACGACACTGCGCTTGTAGCAGGATCAGAGGAGGGATTGAGGAAGTTAGTGACAGAGTTTGAGAAGGTGTGTGAAAGAAGGAAGCTGAAGATAAATGTGGGCAAAAGTAAGGTGATGAGATGTACAAGGGGAGAGAGTGACAGTAGGCTGGAAGTGAGCATTAAGGGTGAGAAACTGGAGGAAGTGGATAGTTTTAGATACTTGGGTGCGAATGTGACAGGAAAGGGAGGAGTGGGGGTGGAGGTAGAATATAGATTGAGAGAAGCGAGTAAATGCCTTGGTGGATTAAAAAGTGTAATGAGAAATAGACATCTGGGAATGGATGCTAAGAGGAGGTTATATGAAGGAGTGAATGTGCCAACAGCAATGTATGGGGCAGAAACATGGAACATGAGAGAGGAAGAGAGAAGGAGTTTGAATGTGAGTGAGATGAAATATCTGAGAAGTATGATAGGGGTTACTAGGCTAGATAGAGTGAGAAATGAGGAGGTGAGGAGGAGAACAGGGGTGGAAAGGGAGCTGGGAGATAGGGTTGATGAAAGAGTATTAGGATGGTTTGGACACATGGAAAGAATGAGGGAAGAAAGATTAGTAAAAGAAGTATGGAAGGCGGACTTGGAAGGAGTGAATATGAGGGGGCGTCCTAGGATGAGATGGAAGGATGGGGTGAAAAGGGCTTTACAAAAGAGAGGAATGTCTGTAGAGGAAGGACGGGAGAGGACAGAAGATAGGGGTGAATGGAGAAGGGTTGTGTATAGATGAGGCTGTGATGCATGAGGGGGAGTGGGTGGGGGATGGGGGGTGAGGAAGTATGTATGAAAAAAATTTGACGCAGCCCGAAGGGATTTCTCCCCATCTTCTCCTTTTCTGCATGAGGGGACGGAGAGGGAGGGTCGCCGAATTTATGAAGCGGCCTTGCTGTGGATGTGCTGTGTCTTGCGACACTGCTTCTGACCCAGGGCAGTGGACAGGATGCAGGGATGACCCGTCATCCAGGAGGTGCCAAGATAGGAGTGAGGGAGGAGGGTGGAGGGGAGTGGAATATATGGGAAATGAAATGGGGGGGAGTGATTTCTATGCCTTTTTCTTTTTGGCTACCCCCCCGTGTAAGGGTGAAGAAGTCTTTGGTATATGTATGTATAACAAGGCAGATAAGCTAATCAAACATAAAGTATCATAGATCATATTATGATAGAGATATTAGTGACAAAGTAGAAGGTACAAAGTCAGTTAGGAAGTAGAAAGAATAAAAGAACCTATAGAAATGGGTAACTTGGTGAGTCTACTTAATCATAGGACAGACAGAAAGAGGAGGTCAGAGAGAGAGTGAGGGTGTTGACCTAGGGTTACAGGAGCTTGTAAACTAACTTATGTGTGACTAAATCATATTTCTACAAAAATATGTCTTAGTGTGGTTTACATTTGTTTGAAAAACTTATGTTGGAAATATAAAAAATTGAAACAAAATCTTTTATTAGGTATGCTACCTTTCCAAATTTGGAAAGAAATTAAGAGGAAGAGGAGGCGAATCAAATAGAGAAGAAAACGTAAAAGGTGCAGATGGAGAAATGATAATGGTAGAAAAGGCAGTAAGGGGAAGATGGGCAGAATATTTTAGGGAGTTGCTAAATGTGAAGGAGGATAGGGAGGGAAAGATAGCTGCAGTGGGAAATGATAAGTAAATGAGAGTGATGAGTGAGGAAAATGGAGGAGAAATAAGGAAGGATGAAGTGAAGGCAGCTGTTAAGATGATGAAAGCAGGTAAGGCACCTGGTCTGGATGGATGCCATACAGAATGTCTAAAAAAAGGAGGTACAGTGATGGTGGACTGGCTGGTGAGGTTATTTAATGTTTTGCTGGAGAGAGGATAGAGTGCCGGAGGACAGGAGGAGTGCCAGTATAGTTCCACTTTACAAGGGAAAAGGGGACAAATGTGAATGTAGTAGTTTCAAAGGGATTAGCTTGTTAAGTGTAGTTGGGAAGGCTTATGAGACGATCTTGATTGAGAGGATTAGGAGAGGAACAGAGGGGGTAATTGGTGAGGAACAGTGTGGATTTAGGACGGGTAGAGGTTGTGTAGATCAGATTTTTGTGGTAAGACAGATATGTGAGAGCTATAGGAAAGGGGAAGGATTTTTTTTTTGGTTTTTATGGATCTGGAAAAGGCTTATGACAGGGTAGACAGAAAGGCACTGTGGGAGGTTATACTGATTTACGGGATAGGAGGAAAGCTTCTAGGAGCTGTCAAGAGTTTTTATGAGAGTAGTAGAGCTTGTGTCAGGATTAGAAATAGAGAGAGTGAATGGTTCGAGGTAAAGGTGGGACTTCATCAAGGATGCGCTATGTCGTCCTGGCTGTTCAACTTATACATGGATGGGGTGGTGTGAGAGGTAAATGCAAGGGTAGTGGGTCAGGGATTGGAGATGGTTAAAGAAAATGGAGAAAAGTGGGATGTGAGCCAGCTGTTGTGTGCGGATGACACTGCGCTTGTGGCAGGATCGGAGGAGGGATTGAGGAAGTTGGTGACAGAGTTTGGGAGAGTATGTGATAGAAGAAAGCTGAAGATA
The DNA here is from genome assembly GCF_046742065.1 of Oratosquilla oratoria. Lineage (NCBI taxonomy): Eukaryota > Metazoa > Arthropoda > Malacostraca > Stomatopoda > Squillidae > Oratosquilla > Oratosquilla oratoria. The sequence continues at coordinate 3,449,423 of NW_027467710.1, forward strand.
AATGTGGGTAAAAGTAAGGTGATGAGATGTACCAGGGGTGAAAGTGGCAGTAGACTGGAAGTGAGCATTAAGGGAGCGACTGGAGGAAGTGGATAGTATTAGTTACTTTGGGTGCAAATGTGGCAGGAAAAAGTGGAGTGAAGGTGGAGGTAGAATGTAGATTGAGAGAAGCGAGTAAATGCCTTGGTGGATTAAAAAGTGTAATGAGGAATAGACATTTGGGAATGGATGCTAAGAGGAGACAGTATGAAGGAGTGATTGTGCCAACAGCAATGTACGGGGCAGAAACATGGAACATAAGAGAGGAAGAGAGAAGGAGTTTGAATGTGTTTGAAATGAGGTGTCTGAGAAGTATGATGGGGGTCACTAGGCTAGATAGAGTGAGAAATGAGGAGACGAGGAGGAGAACAGGGGTGGAAAGGGAGTTGGGAGATAGTGTTGATGAAAGAGTATTAGGAGTGTTTGGACATGAGGAAAGAATGAGTGAAGAAAGACTAGTAAAAGAGGTGTGGAAGGCAGATGTGGAGGGAGTGAACATGAGGGGACGTCCTAGGATGAGATGGATGGATGGGGTGAAGGGGGCTTTGGGGAAGAGGGGAATGTCAGTTGAGGAAGGACGGGAGAGGACAGAAGACAGGGGTGAGTGGAGAATGGTTTTATATGGATGGGGTTGTGATGCATGAGGTGGAATGGGTGGGGGGATGGGGGGTGAGGTAGTATGTGTGAGCAAAATTTGACGCAGCCCGAAGGGATTTCTCCCCGTCATCTCCTTTTATGCATGGGGGAATGGAGAGGGTGGGTCGCTGATTTAATGAAGCGGCCTTACTGTGGATGTGCTGTGCCTTGTTACACTGTCTCTGACAGGGCAGTGGACAAGGTGCAGGGATGACTCGTCATCCAGGAGTTGCTAAGATGGGAGGGAGGGTGGAGGGGTGTGGAGTGTATTTAGGGATGGAATGGGTGGGAATGGTTTTTATGCCTTTTTCTTTTTGGCTACCTTCCTTGTAAGGGGGAAAAGCCTTGGTATATGTGTGTGTTTTTTGGTTACCTCCCTTGTAAGGGGGAAAAAGCCTTTGGTATATGTATGTATAACAAAGGTCAGATAACTTAATCAGAAATAAAGTATCATAGGTTATATTATTATAAAGACATTGGTGAGAAAGTAGATACAAAATCAGTTAGGAAGTAGAAAGAATAGAACATGTAGAAATAGGTAACTCATTGAGTCTACTTAATCATAGAACAGACAGGAAAGAGGACAGAAATAGAGGGTCAGAGAGGGAGTGAGGGTGTTGACCTAGGACTACAGGAACTTGTGAACTAACTTACTCGTGACTAAATTATATTTCTACAAGAACGTGTGTAAGTGTGGTTTACAGTTGTGTTTGAAATTATATTTACTCCAAAGTGTTTGAAAATTTTGTTCTGTTGGAAATATACAGAAAACAAAACAAAAATCTTTTATTAGCCATGCTACCTTTCCAACATAAATTTTACCTTTACCACCTCTGGCTTTGCCTCTTTGATGAAATATTGTCCCCAAAGATAAGAGGTTATTATTTCTAACAAAAACCAACAGTCTTCAACACCCTCAACTCAAAATTTGCCCAACCTAATCTCCACCTCTTTATAATGTTATTGCACTCAATAGTAGATGCATTGGTTACTGGTGACAAAATAGAATCATTACCTCTAGCCAGATCTAACTTAATCTAACCTGTCAGACAGTCTTTGAATTGGACCCAAGATCTCTTTCTTTGCTTGAGTATCTTAGTCTTTTCTGAGAGTTGGCAGTTGAGTGAAATAATTAAGGTGTATATTTTATATATTGTTTGTGTTTAATGTCCAGTAGTTCTAGACTGTAAGTAATAAGTTTATAAAACAAGTCAGTGTTTCTTTGTTTTTGTTTATTTTGTTAGATTGAACAATATTGATCCAGAAGGCATTTGTGAATCTATCAAATGTTGCAATCTGGAGCAGCTTAAGATTCTTGAAGCACAGATAGAATTTGATGTGGCATTTATTGACTTGGAAGGTGCTAAGGTATGAAATTGACATTATTCTCTGTTGCTCAGATTATTGTTATAATCTTGCTAATATTAAGATCTTTATATTTTGATGATTAATAGCACATATTAATGTACTAGGATGCTTGCTGACTAACATTGCTACTTGTGGAGGTTGAAGTGATGACAGTTCAAATCCTGCTGCCAGCAAGTTGGACCTAGGGCATGGGTCATTAAATTCCATGCTACAAATTTGTGAGAGGCACCATCCTAGCCTCCTGATTGGGGGAGTTTGGAGATGTTATACCAAATTATTAATGTACCTCTTGATTGTTTTCATTGTAACTGCTACCCTTTTTACAGATAAAGGCTGCAGAATGCATCCTGGATGGCCCAAAACAGAGAATGGTGTGGGTGGTGGATAGTCAAGATCGGTTAATGAAATGGTGCTCCAGTGGCCAATGGACAGAGCATTCTGTCCAGAACATGTTGTCACCATCTTTAGATATAAAAAAAGTAATTACTCTCTTCAGTGGAAGGTAAGCCAACAGAATTCTTTGACAAAAAACAAAGGGATGATCAAAAATGAGATGGATGGATGGGATGAAAGGGGCTTTGAGCAAGATCAGAAACTTGTGACAATTTTATTTGATATTATTTTGATAGTTTATATATTGTGTAGATAGTTAATACAGTAGAAGCCCGATTTAACAAATCTCAATTTGGCGGAAGCTCAAATTAGCAAACTGCAAATAGCAATAATGAAAATGCTCAACTTAGCGGAAATGGTCCGCTAAGTTGACCATTTTCCACTAGCTGGCCAGACGCGTGTCTACGGAAATAGCTCAATTTAGTGGGAACGGTAAGCCGAGTTGAGCATTTTCCGTCAACTGGCCACATGCGTGTCTCAGAGTCCAATGTTACCAGATTTTGGTGATGGAGTCAAGGAAAAATTTATAATTTAGTACTTTGTAGGTATATAAATATATATATAAAATATATATATATATATATATATATGTATATATATGTATATATATATATATATACAATAATATATAATTCAGTGACCTCAGCTAGAGACCTCGTTTTTCTGCACAGACACCAGCTAGTGAATACCTGTGAATTTTATATCTCCGAATAGTGTTAAGTGATTGTGTTGTGTTTTTGTAATTGTATACGTATAGCGCTATACAGTTACAGATATAAGATAAAGTGCAGGGTTCTATTTAATTTCAAAACAGTTTTCTGTTACCGTATTCCAAAGGTAGGAGAAAAAGTATAAGGTAAGCAGAGTAAGCTTCGCGTATTTAGTTTATTAGAGACCGCTTTGATTTTTTGTTGTTGTTGATTTGTATTTTCTCTTTGCCGTTTTTATTGCTAAAGGGGGAGCGAAATGGCTTGTGAAGGTTGCGTGAACCTAGAGGTCCGTCTCAGGATGTGTGAGGAGGAAATTCGGCTTCTCAGGAGTGCGCTCCGTGAGAAGAGTGAACCCTCCCCACAACCCAAAGAGCGTTCCACTTCTTCACCTACTGTCACTGCCATGAGCGAGTGGCGCTCCGTGGGGTCCCGTTTGTCGAGCCCGCGTTCGGTAGACGTGTGCCCTGTGGAGCAACCGCTGGCTCTAGTCAATCGTTTTGCTCTACTGGAGGATGAAGTGGCTGAAAACCAGGAGTTCTTGGTGGTGGGGGACTCCATGGTTCGAGGCTATGACGACATCCTGCAGCGAAAGACTAAGCGACGTTGCAAGCTTGTATGTCAACCGGGCCGTGGGATCGTTGATTGTACCCGGTCCATCAGGGAGCAAGGACGGAAGAACACGGTTACGATTGTACATACGGGTAGTAACGATGTAGGTAGGGTGAGATCAGAGGAGCTTGTTCGGAATTACAAGGTCCTCCTTCAGGAGATGAAGGAACGTGGGAGCCGTCACGTAGTCTGTGGAATCCTCCCGAGGATCTACGCAGGTTCGTGTTGGAACAGTAGAGCCATAGGGATCAATGATAGGATATCGCAGTTGTGCACACAATTGGGATACCACTTTCTTGATCCTTGGTATCTCTTTTCTAGGCGCCATGACCTTTACGCTTCTGATGGGATCCACCTTACCCGCAGAGGCAAAGATGTTCTTACAAACCTCATTGTAGGAATTTGTAATGAACCAGCTCCTTTTTTAGGGTAGAAGGCCAAAGGGAAGGGGAAATAGAATGTACTTGGGAAAACAGTGTAGAGTATAGCATTAATGTAGAACAATGTACCAGTATAGGACAAAATATAATTTTAGGATATAATGTCGCTAGAGGACGAAATGTCACATTAGGATATAATGTCATAGGACAAAATGTCGCAATGGGATATAATGACAGTGGAGGACAAAAGATCACGATGGGAAGTAATGGTAAAGGAGAACAAAATATCACGATAGGATGTAATGATAATGGAGGAGAAAATATCACGGTAGGATATAATGTCATTGAAGGCCAAAATGTAATTTTAGGAAGGGATACCGGACAGAATGTCAATGAAGGCCAAAATATCATGATAGGATGTAATATCGCTAGAGGACGAAATGACACATTAGGATGTAATGTCTTAGGACAAAATGTCACAATGGGATGTAATGACAGTGGAGGACAAAAGATCACGATGGGAAATAATGATAGTGGAGAACAAAATATCACGATAGGATGTAATGATATAATGGAGGAGAAAATATCACGGTAGGATATAATGTCAGTGAAGAACAAAATATAATTTTAGGAAGAGATACCGGACAGAATGTCAATGAAGGCCAAAATATCAAGATAGGATGTAATGACAGTGGAAGACAAAAGATCACGATGGGATGTAATTATAGTGGAGGAAAAAATATCACGGTAGGATATAATGTCACTGGAGGACAAAATATAATTTTAGAAAGGGATGCCGGACATAATGTCACTGAACGACGGGAGGCCGGCGTGAATCACGGTGACGTAGGGGGACAAAATGTACAAAATAGATCGGATGACCGTAATCGACCAGATGTCCGTGATGGGGGAAATGTTAATTTTGATAGGAGAAATGTTAATGAGGCATTGAATGTCAATGAAGGACCAAATAATAATAATATAGAGCAAGGCATAAATAAAAAACAAAATGATAATATAAGACATGATATTGAAACTCAAAATGTGTCAAAAAGAAATAATCAGGAGTTTCTTAAAACTATGTACTTTAATGCTCGTAGTATTAGGAACAAATTTCAAGAAATACAGGCGTATGTCAAAAGCGAAAATCTCGATATGATAGGAATAACTGAGACATGGTTAAATGGTACAGAGTTCGAAGCTGAATTTAATATTGCGGGATTTAAACACTTTCATCAGGATAGAAACCACAAGAAAGGTGGGGGTGTTCTATTGTACGTTAAAAACAATGTTCATGCTTGTGTTTTAGAGAAAGTGAAACAGGATGCATATGACAGTTTGTGGGTTGAGTTAACCCAAACAAATGGACAAAAAATGAATATAGGTGTAATATATAGGCCAAAGACATTATCATTAGCAGACGACAAACTGTTATTTCAAGAACTGTCTAGTTTCTGCAACCGGGATTTATTGATAATGGGTGATTTCAATTTTACTGACATTGATTGGATGACCCTTGAACATGGCCATATAGGTAGTCGCTTGATTGATTTTCTTGGTGACAATTACTTAATTCAGCATGTAAAAGAGCCCACAAGATATGGAAACTTACTCGATTTATTGATCACTAGCCGCGAAAGCATGGCAACTGATGTAGAAGTCGGTGAATCTGTTGCAAATAGCGATCACAACTTAGTCAGATTCAAACTCCTAAACAATTTTAGAATAGATACTTGTGCTTCTAAAATACCCGATTTCAGTAAAGCTCAGTTCATAGAACTACGTCAGGAGCTTCAGCTTACAGATTGGGAGGAAAAATTAAACGAAAGGCCTGTAGATCAGATGTGGGAAATATTTCAAAATACGCTCACTAAGATGATTCAAACTTACATTCCTTTTAAGGACAGACGTCCCCCAAATCAGGCTCGCCCAAAGTGGCTCGACAAAGAAACTGAAAAAAGTATTGCTAAAAAGAGACAGGCTTAAAAGAAATATAAGTGCTCGGGTGCATCTAATGACTATGAAAGTTATGTATCAATACAGAGAGATTTAAAAAAGACAATAAGAAAAAGAAAACGACAATACGAAATGAACATCGCTGAGAAATCCAAAGAGAATCCCAAAGAATTCTATAGTTACATTAGAGATAAAAAGGTTGTTAGGAATCACATTGGTCCACTATTATCTGCTGACGGTCAACTTGAATATTCAAATGAAGGAATGTGTAATCTCTTAAACAATTATTTTAGCTCGGTATTCGTAAACGAAACACCTCAAAGTGAATTCCAAACTGAAACCTGTGAAAAGTCTGGGGTAAACTTACTCACTACGGTAAATATAACAAAAGAAACAATTAAAAGGTGTATAGACAAACTCAAAGTTAATAAAACACCAGGGCCTGACGGTTGGCATCCAAGAATCTTAAAGGAAATGAAAAATGAGATTGTTGTTCCATTAGAAATTATTTTCAAGAAATCCATCATATCCGGAGATGTCCCAAGAGAATGGAAGCTAGCTAACGTTACTCCCATATTCAAAAAAGGTGACAAAAAGAAACCAAATAACTATAGGCCTATTAGTTTGACTTCGATCGTAGGAAAAATAATGGAAACTATCATCAGAGATGCTATCGAATATCATTTAGAAAGTAACCGTTTGATAAATGATAGCCAACATGGTTTCAGACGGAAACGTTCTTGCGTGACTAACTTACTCGAATTCTACAACACAGTTGTCTCGAATTATGACAAAAGAAACAATATAGATTTAATATATCTAGACTTTGCAAAAGCTTTTGATACCGTCCCACACGAAAGACTACTTACTAAATTAGCTTTGCATGGAATAAGTGGTAGCCTATTAGGTTGGACTAGTAATTGGTTGAAAGGTCGAAAACAGAGAGTTGTTTTAAATGGAAAAACTTCTGGATGGAAAAGTGTTGCAAGTGGAGTTCCTCAGGGTTCCGTTCTTGGGCCACTTCTATTCATAGTATATATAAATGATATAGACCATGGACTAAAATCTACTGTTTCCAAATTTGCTGATGATACAAAACTGTGCGGAGTGGCAAATGATCACTCAAACCAATTAGATATTCAAGAAGATTTAGATAAATTACAGCAATGGTCTGAAAAGTGGCTAATGAAATTTAACACAAGTAAATGCAAGGTAATGCACATAGGTAAAAATAACAGCAAGTACGATTACAAGTTATTTGGAAATTCGTTAACAAAAGTGGATAGTGAAAAAGATCTCGGCGTAATTATCAGTAACGACCTCAAATCATCCAAGCAGTGTATTTCAGCCTCTGAGAAAGCAAATAAGATTCTGGGATTGATTGCGCGATCTTTTGATTTCAAAAGTCCATCACTCATTAACAAGCTATATAAATCGTTAGTTCGTCCACATTTGGAATATGCTGTTTCCGTATGGTCACCGAATCTCATTAAAGACATTGACAGACTGGAAAAAGTACAACGGCGAGCCACAAAACTGATTCCAAATATCAAAAATAAATCATACGAAAATCGACTTAAGCACATGAATCTGTTTTCCCTAAAAAAGCGTAGACTCAGAGGTGACTTGATACAGGTCTTTAAGATTTTAAAGGGAATTGACAACATCAAAAGTGACCAAATTTTCACATTGAATGAGAATCAGACAAGAAACAATGGTCTCAAACTGTCCGGAAATAGATTCAATTTGGAAGTAGGTAGAAACAACTTTGCCAACCGTGTAGTTAATGAATGGAATAAACTTCCTGCACAGGTAGTGCAATGTAGTTCAGTTCGAAGCTTTAAGAATCATTTAGATAAATACCTAAGTAAGATGCTGTAATTATTATAATTTATGTTATATATTTGTTTTTGTTTTGTTATAATTTGTCTGTCTGATTTTCATTTATTATTAGTTATATGTCAATTTATTATCATTTACTATTTACCTGTTTGTTTGTTATTCAACTATACCAATGCATTTATTTATGTATTTTAATTGTTATTTACATTGTTATAGTTTTCATTTATTATTAATATGATTTTTTTTTCTGCTTTTTTTTTTTTTTTTTTTTCTTTTCTTTTTGCATCCGACCTAGATATGGATCAAAAGGTCTCCTGTCGGCATGCTTTGCCTTTGTAATCCTTTGTAAAGTATAATTGTAGCAGAAATATATTCAAGTAGAAATAGATGGTATAATAGGACAACAAAATAATGAAACTAAGTTGATGGGAAAATTCAAAATCAGTACGCGAGAGTAATCACCACGAAAAACACTTCTATAACAACAAACTACGTTTTCTGCAACAACAAAACAATAACGTACTCTATCCAAAAACCAACTGCCCAGTCCTATTAATAGCTAGAATTATGTACAGTACATCAAACCAAACACGAAGCTATGACTAATATTCCACGAAATTCACAGACAGCTCATATCATTTGCAATTCACGGTTGTGCTGCCTATAATTCACTTACAATAATATATACTGTGTGTGTGTGTTACACTAGGGAATTTTTAGGTATGTATCATTTTTATAATCCGCTCTGGCATCCCTGTTACACCAACGCTCACTCGCTCAATTTAACGGAAAATTCAATTTAGTGGACTGGACCTTGGCTGAATTAGTTCTTTAAATCGGGCTTCTCTGTAGTCACAAAATATTATACCTTGTTCTAATATCCAAACAGTTCTTCAGATGTTGGTTGAGGATTATGAATTTTTTATCCTTTGACCTACAAAATAGAGGGCAAATTTTGAATGTTTATTTTTTTTTATAAAAATACAGTCTTCAGTATTATTAAATGTGGTATTTGTTCATAGACAGCAATAAGTTATTACACCTTTTTTTAACAGGTATATTGTAATGCTGAGTGGCAAAGGAAAGTTGACTATAGTTAGTGGTATTACTGGGCTGGATTTGTGGACAAGCTCCAAAGACTCACCCATTCTAGATTTTGAAGCATTGCCAGGTGAAGAGACTATGGCACAAATTCTGATATTAGTTGATAAATCTGAAGGTGGTCAAGAACTCCAAATATTTGATCTTCATGGTAAGTAATTATTTCTATTTTACTCAGAGTACATGATTGTATTAAGTTGTGAATTTTATTCTTAATTAGTGCTTCAATTTTGATGCATGTTTATCTGTGATGGTTAAAAGTGCTAGATTTGTATTCTGGGTCATTAAGTTTTATGACAACTTCATACATACATATACCAAGGCTTTTTCCCCCTTACAAGGGGGGTAGCCAAAAAGAAAAAGGCATAAAATCATTCCCACCCATTCCATCCCTGAATACACTCCACACCCCTCCACCCTCCCTCTTATCTTAGCACCTCCTGAATGACGGGTCATCCCTGCACCTTGTCCACTGCCCTGGGTCAGAAGCAGTGTCGCAAGACACAGCACATCCACAGCAAGGCCGCTTCATTAAATCGGCGATCCCCCCTCTCTGTCCCCCCATTGCATAAAATGAGAGGACGGGGAGAAATCCCTTCGGGCTGCGTCAAATTTTGCTCACACATACTACCTCACCCCCCATCCCCCCACCCATTCCACCTCATGCAATCACAACATCATCCATATACAACCATTCTCCACTCACCCCTGTCTTCTGTCCTCTCCCGTCCTTCCTCAACAGACATTCCCCTCTTCCCCAAAGCCCCCTTCACCCCATCCATCCACCTCATCCTAGGACGTCCCTTCATGTTCACTCCCTCCACATCTGCCTTCCACACCTCTTTTACTAGTCTTTCTTCACTCATTCTTTCCTCGTGTCCAAACCATCCTAATATTCTTTCATCAACCCTATCTCCCAGCTCCTTTTCCACCCCTGTTCTCCTCCTCACCTCCTCATTTCTCACTCTATCCAGCCTAGTAACCCCCATCATACTTCTCAGACACCTCATTTCAAACACATTCAAACTCCTTCTCTCTTCTTCTCTTATGTTCCATGTTTCTGACCCATACAGTGCTGTTGGCACAATCACTCCATACAGTCTCCTCTTAGCATCCAATAAATGTCTATTCCTCAATACACTCTTTAATCCACCAAGGCATTTACTCACTTCTCTCAATCTACATTCTACCTCTGCTTTCACTCCACCTTTCCCTGCCACATTTGCACCCAAGTATCTAAAACTATCCACTTCCTCCAGTCGCTCCCTTAATGCTCACTTCCAGTCTACTGCCACTTTCACCCCTTGTACATCTCATCACCTTACTTTTACCCACATTTATCTTTAGCTTTCTTCTATCACATACTCTCCCAAACTCTCCACATGACAACTTCATGGTGTCCCAATAATACAGAGATGATGTTGATTGTCATTCATGTGCACTGGGTTCTGTTTGATTCAAGGATATAACAATATGTGGGGTGGGGTGATGAGTGGGAAAGTATATGCAATGTTGCCTAAAAGGATGACAAGAAGAGGTGTGGATGTAAATGTATTTAGGGGAGAGGGCAGTGGATTGTAAGATCATTATGTGGTAAAAAAGAAATTGAGATTGAAGGCTAAGCGGAGTGGGAAGAAAAGAAAAGTATTGAAGTGCTGAAAGTGAGTAAATTAAATGAGAAAGAAAAAAGAATACTATGCAAAGCTGTGAGAACTATGGGATGTACATAGGCTTTTTCCCCCTTACATGGGGGGGTAGCCAAAAAGAAAAAGGCATAGAAATCATTCCCACCCATTTCATTTCCCATATATTCCACTCCCCTCCACCATCCTCCCTCCCTCCTATCTTGGCACCTCCTGGATGACGGGTCATCCCTGCATCCTGTCCACTGCCCTGGGTCAGAAGCAGTGTTGCAAGACACAGCACATCCACAGCAAGGCCACTTCATAAATTCGGCAACCCCCCTCTCTGTCCCCTCATGCAGAAAAGAAGACGGGGAGAAATCCCTTCCCGTATAGGATGTAGTGAAGGATAAAGGAGAATCAGGAATAGAGGAAGATTGGATATATTTCAAGGAAGAAGTGCTAAAGTGTGCAAAGACAGTGTGGAAATAAGAGGAGGCAAAGCTTGAGAGAAGTATGGATATGGTGAAGGATAAAGGAAAAACAGGAATATGGGAAGACTGGATATGTTTCAAGGAGGAAGTGCTAAATTGTGCAGACATGGTATGTGAATGAAGAGGATGGAGGAGGGGAGCAAGAGAATTGGTAAATGGTTTGTGAAGTGAAGGCAGTAGTGGCAGAAAAGAAGTGAGCATACAAAGAATGGTCACAAATGTGTGAGAAGCTGAAAGTAGAGCAGATTTAAAGTGGAGAAAATGTGTAATGGAATTTTTTTTAGAATAAAAAGATCTATTGGAAAGAAGTGAAACAAGAGAAGAGGGGATAAATCAGATTGTGTGGAGGAGGTAAGATTACAGAGGGACAGATGCTAATGAAAGTGTAGGCCATAAAGGGAAGATGAGTAGAATATATCGGGGATTTGTTGGATATGTAGGAGGATAGGGAAGGTTTGATTATAGCAGTGGGAGATACCTGGAAATTGACTGAAATGGGAGAAGAGTAAGATAGAGCTACAGGAAAATAGGAAGTACAAAGAACATTGAAAGAGATGAATGCTGGTAAAGCACCTGGGTTGATTATCATGTGGAGTCAGATGAAGGGAAGAATAATTACTGTTGAATGGCTAGTGAGATTGTTTAATGTGTGCTTAAGGACAGGAAGTATTCCAGTGGACTGGAGGAGTACATGCACATTATTATACAAAGGAAAAGGAAAAAACATGAATTTAATAGCTTTAGAAGGATAAGTGTTAAGTGTAGTTCTCTTAGGCTGGATAGGGTGAGAAATGAGGAGGTGAGGAGGAGAGTGGGGGTGGAAAATGAGTTGGGAGATAGGGTTGATGAAAAGGTATTGGGATGGTTTGGACACATGGAAAGAATGAGTGAAGAAAGACTAGTAAAAGAGATGGAGGGAGTGAACATGAGGGAGCAACCAAGAATGAGATGGATGGATGGGGTAAAAGGGGCATTGGGAAAGAGGGGAATGTCTTTTGAGGAAGGAAGAGAAGACAGAAGATAGGGGTGAGTGGAGAATGGTTGTGTATGGATATGTTGTAATGCATGGAAGGGAGTGGGTGGGGGATGGAGGGGGTTGAGGGAGTATGTTCGATGCTATCGAATATCATTTAGAAAGTAACTGTTTGATAAATGATAGTCAGCATGGTTTCAGATGGAAATGTTCTTGCATGACTAACTTACTTGAATTCTACAACACAGTTACCTCGAATTATGACAAAAGAAACAATATAGATTTAATATATCTAGACTTTGCAAAAGCTTTTGATACCGTCCCCCACAAAAGACTACTTACTAAATTAGCTTCACACAGAATAAGTGGTGGCCTATTAAGTTGGACTTGTAATTGGTGGAATGATTGAAAACAGAGAGTTGTTTTAAATGGAAGAATTCTGGCTGGAAAAATGTTATGAGTGGAGTTCCTCATGGTTCTGTTCTTGGGCCACTTTTATTCATACATACATACATATACCAAAGGCTTTTTCCCTCTTACACGGGGGTAGCCAAAAAGAAAAAGGCATAGAAATCACTCCCACCCATTTCATTTCCCATATATTCCACTACCCTCCACCCTCCTCCCTCCCGCCTATCTTGGCACCTCCTGGATGACGGGTCATCCCTGCATCCTGTCCACTGCCCTGGGTCAGAAGCAGTGTCGCAAGACACAGCACATCCACAGCAAGGCCGCTTCATAAATTCGGCGACCCCCCCCCTCTCCGTCCCCTCATGCAGGAAAGGAGAAGACGGGGAGAAATCCCTTTGGGCTGTGTCAAATTTTTTCTCATACATACTTTCCTCACCCCCATCCCCCACCCACACCCCCTCATGCATCACAGCTTCATCCATACACAACCCTTCTCCATTCACCCCTATCTTCTGTCCTCTCCCGTCCTTCCTCTACATA